>NC_069502.1:617904776-617917276 GCF_027579735.1 Bombina bombina | reverse complement strand
TTGATTTTCGCAATCAATCGAGGAAGCAGCGGGAAGGGTGGAAACACATAAGCCATCCCGAAGTTCCAAGGTGCTGTCAAAGCATCTATCAGAACCGCTTCCGGATCCCTGGATCTGGACCCGTAGTGAGGAAGTTTGGCGTTCTGGCGAGACGCCATGAGATCTATCTCTGGTTTGCCCCAACGTCGAAGTATTTGGGCAAAAATCTCCGGATGAAGTTCCCACTCTCCCGGATGAAAAGTCTGGCGACTCAAGAAATCCGCCTCCCAGTTCTCCACTCCCGGGATGTGGATTGCTGACAGGTGGCAAGAGTGAGACTCTGCCCAGCGAATTATCTTTGATACTTCCATCATTGCTAGGGAGCTTCTTGTCCCTCCCTGATGGTTGATGTAAGCTACAGTCGTGATATTGTCCGACTGAAACCTGATGAACCCCTGAGTTGTTAATTGGGGCCAAGCTAGAAGGGCATTGAGAACTGCCCTCAATTCCAGAATGTTTATTGGAAGGAGACTCTCCTCCTGATTCCATAATCCCTGAGTCTTCAGAGAATTCCAGACAGCGCCCCAACCTAATAGGCTGGCGTCTGTTGTTACGATTGTCCAGTCTGGCCTGCTGAATGGCATCCCCCTGGACAGGTGTGGCCGATAAAGCCACCATAGAAGAGAATTTCTGGTCTCTTGATTCAGATTCAGGGTAGGGGACAAATCTGAGTAATCCCCATTCCACTGACTTAGCATGCACAATTGCAGCGGTCTGAGGTGTAGGCGTGCAAAAGGTACTATGTCCATTGCCGCTACCATTAAGCCGATCACCTCCATGCATTGAGCCACTGACGGGTGTTGAATGGAATGAAGGACACGGCATGCATCCTGAAGCCTTGTTAACCTGTCTTCTGTCAGGTAAATCTTCATTTCTACAGAATCTATAAGAGTCCCCAAGAATGGAACTCTTGTGAGAGGAAAAAGAGAACTTTTCTTTTCGTTCACTTTCCATCCATGCGACCTTAGAAATGCCAGAACTAACTCTGTATGAGACTTGGCAGTTTGAAAGCTTGAAGCTTGTATTAGAATGTCGTCTAGGTACGGAGCTACCGAAATCCCTCGCGGTCTTAGTACCGCCAGAAGGGCGCCCAGAACCTTTGTGAAGATTCTTGGGGCCGTAGCCAATCCGAATGGAAGAGCTACAAACTGGTAGTGCCTGTCTAGGAAGGCAAACCGTAGATACCGTTGATGATCTTTGTGAATCGGTATGTGAAGGTAAGCATCTTTTAAATCCACTGTGGTCATGTACTGACTTTTTTGGATCATAGGTAAGATTGTCCGAATAGTTTCCATTTTGAACGATGGAACTCTTAGGAATTTGTTTAGAATCTTTAAATCTAAGATTGGCCTGAAAGTTCCCTCTTTTTTGGGAACCACAAACAGGTTTGAGTAGAACCCTTGTCCTTGTTCCGACCGCGGAACTGGATGGATCACTCCCATTAATAACAGATCTTGTACACAGCGTAGAAACGCTTCTTTCTTTATCTGGTTTGTTGACAACCTTGACAGATGAAATCTCCCTTTTGGGGGAGATAATTTGAAGTCTAGAAGGTATCCCTGAGATATGATCTCCAGCGCCCAGGGATCCTGAACATCTCTTGCCCAGGCCTGAGCGAAGAGAGAAAGTCTGCCCCCCACTAGATCCGGTCTCGGATCGGGGGCTCTCGGTTCATGCTGTCTTTGGGGCAGCAGCAGGTTTCCTGGTCTGTTTGCCCTTATTCCAGGACTGGTTAGGTTTCCAGCCTTGTCTGTAACGAGCAACAGCTCCTTCCTGTTTTGGTGCAGTGGAGGTTGACGCTGCTCCAGGTTTGAAATTCCGAAAGGAACGAAAATTAGACTGTCTAGCCTTAGCTTTGGCTTTGTCTTGAGGTAGGGCGTGGCCCTTACCTCCTGTAATGTCAGCGATAATTTCTTTCAACCCGGGCCCAAATAAAGACTGCCCCTTGAAAGGTATATTAAGTAATTTAGACTTAGAAGTAACATCAGCTGACCAGGATTTTAGCCACAGTGCTCTACGTGCCTGTATGGCGAATCCAGAGTTCTTAGCCGTAAGTTTAGTTAAATGTACTACGGCCTCCGAAATGAATGAATTGGCTAGTTTAAGGACTCTAAGCCTGTCCATAATGTCGTCTAGCGTAGACGAACTAAGGTTCTCTTCCAGAGACTCAATCCAAAATGCTGCCGCAGCCGTAATCGGCGCGATACATGCAAGGGGTTGCAATATAAAACCTTGTTGAACAAACATTTTCTTAAGGTAACCCTCTAATTTTTTATCCATTGGATCTGAAAAAGCACAGCTATCCTCCACCGGGATAGTGGTACGCTTAGCTAAAGTAGAAACTGCTCCCTCCACCTTAGGGACCGTTTGCCATAAGTCCCGAGTAGTGGCGTCTATTGGAAACATCTTTCTAAATATTGGAGGGGGTGAGAACGGCACACCGGGTCTATCCCACTCCTTAGTAACAATTTCAGTTAATCTCTTAGGTATAGGAAAAACGTCAGTACTCGCCGGTACCGCAAAGTATTTATCCAACCTACACATTTTCTCTGGTATTGCAACGGTGTTACAATCATTGAGAGCTGCTAAGACCTCCCCTAGTAATGCACGGAGGTTCTCCAATTTAAATTTAAAATTTGAAATATCTGAATCCAATCTGTTTGGATCAGAACCGTCACCCACAGAATGAAGCTCTCCGTCCTCATGCTCTGCAAGCTGTGACGCAGTATCAGACATGGCCCTAGTATTGTCAGCGCACTCTGTTCTCACCCCAGAGTGATCACGCTTGCCTCTTAGTTCTGGTAATTTAGACAAAACTTCAGTCATAACAGTAGCCATATCATGTAATGTTATCTGTAATGGCCGCCCAGATGTATTAGGCGCCATAATATCACTCACCTCCCGGGCGGGAGATGCAGGTACTGCCGCGTGAGGCGAGTTAGTCGGCATAACTCTTCCCTCGCAGTTTGGTGAAATTTGTTCACATTGTACAAATTGACTTTTATTTAAAGTAGCATCAATACAGTTAGTACATAAATTTCTATTGGGCTCCACCTTGGCATTGGAACAAATGACACAGATATTCTCTGAGTCAGACATGTTTAACACACTAGCAATAACTTGCAACCTGGTTATAATCTTTTTTAGCAAAAACGTACTGTGCCTCAAAGAGGTACTTTAACGATTAAATGACAGTTGAGATAATGAACTGAAACAGTTATAGCATCAAGTTTAAAATAACACAACTTTTAGCAAAGGTTTGTTCCCATTAGTAAATAACTAAATTTGACATAAAAAATTATAGAGTAACGTTTTTATTCACAGTCAATAACAATTCTCACAGCTCTGCTGAGAGAATGTACCTCCCTTCAAAGAAGTTTGAAGACCCCTGAGATCTGTCAGTGAACCGGATCATGCAGGAAATATAATAGTAGCTGACTGGAATTTTTTGATGCGTAGCAAAAGAGCGCCAAAACGGCCCCTCCCTCTCACACACAGCAGTGAGGAGAAACGAAACTGTCACAATTTAAAGCAGACAACTGCCAAGTGGAAAATAATGCCCAAACATTTATTTACTCAGTACCTCAGCAATGTAAACGATTCTACATTCCAGCAAAAACGTTTAACATGACAATATTTATTAAAAGGATTAGTGACCTTTAACAGAGTAGTTCCGGTGAAAAACCATTCCCAGAATACTGAAGTGTATACATACATGTCATTATAACGGTATAGCAGGATTTTTTCATCAATTCCATTCAGAAAATAAAAACTGCTACATACCTCAATGCAGATTCATCTGCCCGCTGTCCCCTGATCTGAAGCCTTTACCTCCCTCAGATGGCCGAGAACAGCAATATGATCTTAACTACTCCGGTTAAAATCATAGTAATAAACTCTGGTAGATTCTTCTTCAAACTCTGCCAGAGAAGTAATAACACGCTCCGGTGCTATTGTAAAATAACAAACTTTTGATTGAAGTCATAAAAACTAAGTATAATCACCATAGTCCTCTCACACATCCTATCTAGTCGTTGGGTGCAAGAGAATGACTGGGACTGACGTAGAGGGGAGGAGCTATATCAGCTCTGCTGGGTGAATCCTCTTGCATTTCCTGTTGGGGAGGAGTTATATCCCAGAAGTAATGATGACCCGTGGACTGATCGCACATAACAGAAGAAATAAGGATATATATACCAAATGTGGATGGAACATAGATAATGTACTTCATATTTTATCAATACAAAAAAAACAATTATACAACACATGTAATGTTTACATATAGATATATATCTATATATATATATATATATATATATATATATATATATTGTCTATGAGAAATTAGTAAAGTGCATTATGAGAAAGCACCCTTTACTAAAATAACTATATCTATATTTCTATTTTTAATTAAATACTCAAAACTTTAAATATATATAGATTTATATATATTTATAAATATAGATATTGATTTTATTAGAAATGGAACCTAAGAATATTAAATATTATTCTAAAGTTGGTGTAATTGAAAATAAAATAAAGATATGTGTTAGTTGTACAACTAATAATTTTACAGCAATAATAATATTTTATATCAATAGAAATATAGCATAATAAATATGAATATAATAGTTATTTTCAAATTGCCATGATATTAGTCTGTCAATATAATTCAATTGGTTATATAGCTTTTGAAATAAATTATTAAAAATAACAAATTAATAATAAAATTAGAAAAAAAATTGGATAACAATCAAAACATTTTTTGAATATAGATATACTTTCAAAAAGTTGTTCGTTATTATCAGCTATTTATAGAGCATATAGTTGACAAACATTTCTTAGAATAAGACGATTTGTATAACAGAATAACATATACGGCTATAGATCTAAACTAAAAAATTTAGAACAGGATTCATAAGATAATGAGATAGATGCAGACAATTGTGTATTACATTTTAGCTATCCAGGTAAATTCTCATACTTACAAACACTGCAAAATAGAAGTAAAAGAACGATCGCCGAAAATCACAACTATTCTGTTTGATGTCAGATATAGTATTGAATGAATCGCGCAACTCATTCAATACTATGTTGCCAATTTTTTGCGCATGCGCAGTAGACACAGACAAAGACAATTAACGCCTGCGCAAAGATCGAGGTCCAGAAATTATGCGCATGCGCTGTTAATCTGTCCTCGATGTGCACGAGTATGCTAAACACGTATAGAGCGGGTGGGACCGCTCTATACGTAAGAGTGTCCTAAACCAGGAAATGGAGCGTGGGAGGAGAATATTGAAGGAACGGTAGGAGAAATAAAGTTAGACATTGAACACAATAGATTAGTTTTTAGTAATAAAAAACCTAGCGACTACATTTGTGTTAGTAAAAGCAATATAAGAACGATTTGTGGATAAAAAAAAAGTTTACCTTCACTTTAAGGTAAGAAAAAATTGATTATTCAAATGCATTATCCCAAATAATGAAACTGACTGTCTGAAATAAGGAATATTGAACATCCTGAATCAAGGCAAATAAATGTTTAAAACACAAATATTTAGAACTTTATATAAAAGTGCCCAACCATAGCTTAGAGTGTCACAAAAATAAGACTTACTTACCCCAGGACGCTCATCTACATGTAGTAGAAAGCCAAACCAGTACTGAAACGAGAATCAGTAGAGGTAATGGTATATATAAGAGTATATCGTCGATCTGAAAAGGGAGGTAAGAGATGAATCTCTACGACCGATAACAGAGAACCTATGAAATAGACCCCGTAGAAGGAGATCATTGAATTCAAATAGGCAATACTCTCTTCACATCCCTCTGACATTCACTGCACGCTGAGAGGGCTCCAACCTGCTGCGGAGCGCATATCAACGTAGAATCTAGCACAAATTTACTTCACCACCTCCACGGGAGGCAAAGTTTGTAAAACTGATTTGTGGGTGTGGTGAGGGGTATATTTATAGGCATTTTGAGGTTTGGGAAACGTTGCCCCTCCTGGTAGGAATGTATATCCCATACGTCACTAGCTCATGGACTCTTGCTAATTACATGAAAGAAAACACAACAACAACACAGCTTGAGCAATAGCAGGAACCTGGCTCTCGTAAACCTAAATGGAAAGGAACCCTAATTAATGCCATTGCTAACACCTGTATTTGTCCTACTATTTCATGTCAAAATGACTTCAATGAATAAGGTCTATTACACCAGTCGTTTCTCGTTCAGAGAGGGATTGGGATTGCCTGGTATTTCGGGGCTGGACTGTACTGTTAAGTCAGGATCAGACTGATATGCTTCAGGAAAGTTCTTATCTGTGAAAGGCACATGTTGAGCAAAAAGAGGCTGCTTCTTGGGTGGTAACTAGCTATAGAACAAGCTATTATGCTATTGTTTGTTCCCAGGTAGAGCGCTTCTCTCTTTATTTATGTCTATTACACTAGGTTTCTCCAAGATAAGCTTGAGCATTAAAATGCCAAAAAAAAAAAAAAATCACAGAATTTGACAGACATACTTTTGCATCAGCAAGGTCACTCTCAAAGGAAATCAGCAAACAATCTGGATACTTAAGATGTGCTATTCAAACTGTTACAAAGCAATTTGAAGAATCGGGAAAGGTCAAGGGCAAAAAAAAAGGTCTGGAAGGCCAAAAAAGACTTGCATGAGAAGTTTCTCAGAGTATCTTCTTTGAGAGACCGGTAGAAGTCCAGCAAGGACCTGGCAAAGCATCTGGCAGCTTCATTGGGATGCCAAGTTGACCCTTCTACAGTCTGAAGAAGCTTGATCAAGAATGGTCTTTGTGGAAGGTTAGCAGCCAAGAAACCACTTTTTCAGAAGGGGAGCAAGGTGAAAAGGCTAGGATATGCTAAAGCTCACAAAGAATTAAAGGGACAGTCTACCATAGAATTGTTATTATTTTAAAAGATAGATAATCCCTTTATTACCCATTCCCCAGTTTTGCACAACCAACACAGTTATATTAATATACTTTTTACCTCTGTGATTACCTTGTATCCAAGAACCTTCTTCCAGCCCCCTGATCACATGACTGTGACTGTTTATTATCTATTGACTTGCATTTAGCATTGTGATGAACTAATTCTTAAAGGGCCATAATACCCAAATGTATAAACACTTGAAAGTGATGCAGCATAGCTGTAAAAAGCTGACTACAAAATATCTCCTGAACATCTCTATGTAAAAAAGATATTTTACCTCAAAAGTTCCTCAGTAGCCACCTCCCATTGTAAAGGATTTCTAAGCAGCATATTAGTATGTCTGTCCCGGGACAACTGAAAGGATGAGCTTCGTGCACTCTCATATTATTTCACCAATCAGGTAAAGGAAGCTTACTATGAAATCTCATGAGAGTTAAGTCAAATCTCATGAGATCACAGTAAGAGTTCATGACCTCAGCACTGCTGATGCTGATTGGCTGCTGTTCATTTCTTTTTATTTTTACCTGCAGCTGGGAGCAGCTGAGTATAACTTTTTACACAGAACTTACTTTGCTGAGCTGAGGAGATTGTGAGGTAAAATGTCTTCCTTTTTTACATAGAGATGCTCAGGTGATATTTTCCTGTCAGCTTTTTACAGTTATACTGCATCAGTTTCAAGTGATTTAGCATATGAGTATTATGTCCCTTTAAATAACTCTCTGTGCCTGAACACAGTGTTATCTATATGGCCCACGTGTACTTTCTGTCTCTGTGTTGAAAAGGAATTTAAAAAACATGTTATTAGAGGTAGCCTTCAAGGGCTTAGAAATAAGAATATGAGTCTGCCTAGGTTTAGCATTTCTGCCAGTGGTGTTGGCGATATTGTCCAAATTGATGATATCATGAATGCTGAAAAGTACAGATATTCCTTCTGGAAAGCGTCTGATTGGGATTGGCTTTATTTTTCAGCATAATAACTACCCCAAGCACACTGCTAATGCAGTGAAATCATATTTGGAAAGAAAAACAGCTGATAAAACACTGACAATCATGGAATGGCCTCCACAGAGTTCAGACCTGAATATTAGAGGCATTCTGGGATCACCTGGACAAAGAAAGAAATAAAAGACAAACCTAAATCTAAAGAAGAACTATGGGAAGTGCTGAAAAAAGTCTGGTATAATATACCAGAAGATTACTTCAGAAAACTTCAGTACAGTCTCCGCAAAAGAGTTCAAGATGTGGTTAGTGCCAAAGGAGGTCACACTAAATACTGACTTTTGCCTGAAGAAGGCCATTTTGTTGTGAAAATTGTGAATTTTCGTTTTGTATTTTAATAAAAAGACCGAAAAATAAATATGGATGGTCATTAAAACTTTGGTAAAACAACAAATCTGATGGTGGCCTAAGACTTTTACACAGTACTGTATATGAATCAGAAACCCAACGTATATTGAGGGCTTCCTCTAATAACCCTTTTTGAACACAGCTTTGTATTATATGAATGTTAAATACAATTATCTAAATTAAAATAAATAGGCTAACAAGTACTGGTATAATAAATGTCTGATCTCATAACAAAAGTGATGTTGGCATTTTAGAATATCAAAAACAAAGAAGTAGTTAAAAATACAGATATTTGTTGCAAACATTGCACATATTAAATAACTGTGCCCTTTAAATAAAAATACCCTGCAAATGAATTACTTACCTACTGTCCAATTTTTGTCCTAATTTAGATTGGGGGGCCCTGTTATCCAAGACTAAATCTAAAATAAAATAAGGTAGGTTATGCATATTATAAATGCCGTTTCATATAAGCCACATAAGGGAGTACCTAGATAGCTAGACATTTTCCTTTTTTTCATAATTCAAAAATACATTTTCCTTTCTTTATGTTTAATATTGAGTGAACTAGTACATTTTTGTATAGGTACACCACCCAGCTGATTTGACTGACCACCCAATAACAAGTTCAAATTAGCTAATATTAAATCTTTTCCTTGTTTGTTGCACAAATCATCATGAAATTGATTTATGTTAAATTATGCAATACATTTGTGTTTTGCATAGCTTAAAGGTAATAAAAGTAAAAAATGACATGCTTTGATTCATTATGGTATGTAATTCTAGGATTATCAACCCTACCCTAATGTATATTGACAGTAGAAGTAGTGCTAGGGATTTGCGGAGAACTGCTGGATCCAAGCAAAACCACAGCTGATCCAATCAGCAGCAGTAGTCACATGACTCAAATGTGCAACTAAAGCGGTTGATAGTGGCGGTTTCCATTTGTGACCAGAAATGCTCTGCGGGTCCTGGGTGGCATTTCCTTTGCAGGGTTAAACACACAGTAGTGTAGGGTCTATAGTGTTAAAATTAGTCTTAAATTACATGCTCTAACAAAGCATGTCATTTTTTGACTATTATGGCCCTGTAACCCCTTCACTACAAAGACTTTCAGAGAAGAACTTACCCAAAATACCAGAGAATTTTTAGAATTTAGAAATAGAGCCTTGTTTTTTTTTTTCTATTTACCCGTCAAAACTATATATTTTTTTTTAAGAAGACAACCCAAGGTATTGATCTAGGCCCATTTTGGTATATATCATGTCACTATTTCACCACCAAATGTGATCATATAAAAAAAAGGTATGAATTTTTTTTACAAACTTTGGGTTTCTCACTGAAATTATTTACATACCGCTTATGCAACCAAGGCACAAATGATTGTAAAAGCTTCTCTAGGATCCCCTTTGTTCAGAAATAGACATGCAGGGCTTTGCCATTGCATTTTGGCAATTAGAAGGCCGCTACTTATATTCCCGGCAGTGAAGGGGTTAATCAGGTAGCTTGTAAGGTTAATTTTAGCTTTAGTGTAGAGATTACCCTCCCACCTAACTCTCTTCCCTCCCTCACCCCCATCTTAGGTACTGGCAAACAATCTGTAAATATGAAAATTGAAGGTATTTTTTTTATGAAATATGTTTTATTTTTTCTGCAGTGTAGGATCCCCCTTAACCTCCAAGCTCTCTAACCCTCCCCCCTATAACTATGTATGCCATATTAGGTACTGTCTAAAATTATATATATATATATATATATATATATATACACACACATTTTATATTTTATTATTTTTTGTTATTTTCTGTAGTGTAGTGGCTCCCCCACCTTAGTGGGGCCCTCCCACTCCCTCCTCACCGCGCTGCTGGGCCGCCCACCCACACCTTAGCGCCAGCAGATGCTCGTTACAGAAGGCAACAGACATTGTGTCACAGTCTGTAACGATCTAGCATCTGTCTTCATCCCCAAGGCAGAACACTGTGCGATCTCATCGCAGAAAATGTACCGTGTCTGCAGAAAGAAATGACTGTGGCCGTTAAAATTATTTTTTTGCCTGTACTTTTAATTTCTGCCTGCAGGTATCACTGTGCCGTTCTATCTCAATGTAAATATTTACTACGTTCCTCTCTATTGAATCTCCTCCCCCTTCCTGATCTCCAGTGTGGTACAGGGTAACAACACATTGCAGAAAAGGTAAGTCAGAGCTTAAAAATTTATTTTTGTTATTTTGTTTTTTAAGTCTAAGAGCCAACCAATATACTTAGGAGCTAGATTTATTTTTGTTGTTCTTTAACCCTTTCAGTGCTAACAACGGCTCTCTCCCACCTTGAGGAAGATCTGGGGGCTCCCACCCGCTCCTACCCCGGTGATCGGGCCTGTATTAGTGACAGGCATCAACGGGGCTTCACGTTTTGCGCAGTGACATGACGATGTCACTGTGCAACTTTTTGCACTTGGAAATAGATCTTTATAGTGTTATAGAAGTTCTAATTTCATTTAATTTTTTGTGCTTAATTTTTTGTTTTTTTATTATTCCAGAGATATAGCGTTATCATGACGAAGGCTACGATCTACTTATTCGTGCAGTATCGCAGGGGTTTATGAGACTGCAGATATTTGAGTATGATAGAGCTTACATTGGTTTGTGTGATCTGGCTGTAGTTAGTTTTTAGGATATGGGAGTAATATGTCCTGTCAGTATGTGCTTGTTTGAGCAAAGGATATGGCCGTGGGCAGGTGATTGTTGTGATGCTGAGACATCACTTATGCGTTATCGGTTACCAGTAAGTGTATAATGGATCAACAGTGTTCTCACGCCTTTGGCTGCTATGGCAGAAAACTGTGTTGAGGAATGCTAGAGTCGGGTGACGTCATTCACCTCTGAGACTATCAGCGCTGCTGTGTTTACCAGCCACTTGGGTTTGACACGGGGGGGTGTGGCTTAAAATCAATTGTGATTGGCGATGACGGTAAGCTTAAGCTCAGTACTTTGGTTACATCTATAGTAGTGAAGATCGGACAGTAGGATTGCAGTGTGGATAAGTGCATGTTAAGGAAGCTCATAGAATTTTTGTTCCAGGTTAATGCTCCAGTCGCTAAACCTAGTGAGGGTACGTTTGTTTATTTTCCAGCTCATATGAATGGGGATAGGCGTTGTTTACGCTTGGCCTATGAGAGCAGGAGGGGTGTGTTAACAGATGTCATGGTGATAGTAACACTCAGCTGCGATCTGATCGCACGGCTTATATTTTTATATTTGTCTGTTGCGGTTTAGAAACACCCTATGAGAGATGTGCTGTTAATGCTTCAGTCACTAAATCTAGTGAGGGTACGTTTGTTTCTGTTTGTTTATTTTCCAGCTCATATGAATGGGGAGAGGCGTTGTTTACGCTTGGCCTATGAGAGCAGGAGGGGTGTGTTGACAGATGTTATGGTGATAGTAGCACTCAGCTGCGATCTGATCGCACGGTTTATATTTTTATATTTTTCTGTTGCGGTTAAGAAACACCCCATGAGTGATGCGCTGTTATGTCACAGCAAAAGAAATATCTTGGTTTTATGAGTTGATGACCCTTATAGTCACATTGTATAATATTATTGTGACTGCGGACTAGAACCTATCAATGATGAGGGGTGTTTCTTTTGAATAATGGTAGAATCCATTTTGTGCACTTTGAAGGAGGGGTGAATCTCTGATATGCATTATAAGAATCTGCACTAATATGCTTTTATAATTTGATTATTATGATCAAAGTTCACTTAGATATATGATGATTACACTAATATAGATAATTATGTTTCATATACAGTTTTACACATTTACAATTACACATTGTACACTATCACTTTCCCATACCTTATTTTGGTGTGGTCTTTACTTTTGCACACGCTTACCTGGGATTGGTAGCAACATAGGGGAGGGTCTGAAGGGCCTATTTAAGTTTGTTTTTTGCACTGTTTGTCTGTCAGAAGAAGGGACAGGTTTGGTCCCGAAACGTCACTATCACAATAAATTTTGCTTTTGTTATCAGAAGTCCAGAGAGTGCTTTAAATCATTTACCTACTACATACTCCTGAGAGCACCCTGGCAGCTGTGGAAAGTTGGTGAGAGTGCAGATACTGAACTTTGCTACACATATATATATATATATATATATATATATATAT
>NC_069502.1:617862068-617904676 GCF_027579735.1 Bombina bombina | reverse complement strand
TGTGAGAACAGCAAGTGGATCTTAGTTACTTCTGCTAAGATCATAGAAAACGCAGGCAGATTCTTCTTCCAAATACTGCCTGAGAAAAAACAGCACACTCCGGTGCCATTTAAAAATAACAAACTTTTGATCGAAGAAATAAACTAAGTATAAAACACCACAGTCCTCTCACGACCTCCATCTATGTTGAGGGTTGCAAGAGAATGACTGGATATGACATGTGAGGAGCTATATAGCAGCTCTGCTGTGGGTGATCCTCTTGCAACTTCCTGTTGGGAAGGGAATATATCCCACAAGTAATGCATGATCCGTGGACTGGATACACTTAACAAGAGAAAACGTTGCTATTCTGAAACGGCGCAAATTGAACCGGCGTAAAACGAGGGCCACCTGTATAGCAACAAAAAGTGCTGCCCCCTCCAAATCTGCTGCCCTAGGCAAGAACCTCGTTTGCCTAGGCCAAGATACGCCCCTGATCTCACACATTTATATATATTTATCAATACATTTCTTATTAATGATGAATTAAACTCAACTTTAAAAGTTAAAAACAAGATTTTAAAGATGAAAATTCTTTAAAAATGTAAGTAGGTTTCTCAGGGTGATAGTCGCAATAGAAACAATCCAGAAACACTAGACCACTATTCCAGCAACAAAAGCACTATGATGTATGCATAAGGGAGTGTCTAACAATGAAAGTAACTGCCCCTTAACTCGCCCTTCTTGCATCTTGATCGGTCACAGTAACGCCCAGCCTGGTACTACTTGAGCGTTACTGTGACGTAGATGGTAGTACGGCTACTACTGCACATGTGCTGGCGGCCATATTTGGAGCTGCTGATATGTGCGTACAATCGCACTTATTGAAGGATTAACGGACACTTCTGAAGGGCTTGGGCTACATTGGAATATAAAAAAGTAAATTATATAAAAACATTACACTTTAGCTAATCAATGTATATTGCATAATAGTTTAGAATGAAACGTTATATATGAATCCAAAACAAAAAAATTGTGAGTTTACTATCCCTTTAAGATAGGGGTGACCTTTGGGGTTTGGGGGAGGGAAGAGAGCTGCTTGAGAGGGGTCAGGGAGGGATGTGTCAGGTGGGAGGCAGATCTCTACACTAAAGCTGGGCATAATACAAGTGTGGTGCGCAGCCTTTTAACTACCAAAAAGCAATGCCAAAGCCATATACAGTATGTCTGCTATTTCTGAACAAAGGGGATCCCAGAGAAGCATTTACAACCATTTGTGCCATGATTGCACAAGCTGTTTATAAATAATTTCAGTGAGAAACCTAAAATTGTGAAAAAGTTAAAACATTTTATTTGATCGCATTTGGCGGTGAAATGGTGGCATGAAATAACAAAATGGGCCTAGATCAATACTTTGGATTGTCTACTAAAAAACCATAAATTATGCTTACCAGATCATTTCCTTTCCATTTGTATGAGGAGAGTCCACAGCTTCATTCCTTACTTGTGGGAAAACAGAACCTGGCCACCAGGGGAAGGCAAAGACACCCCAACCAAAGGCTTAAATACCTCTCCCACTCCCCTCATCCCCCAGTCATTCTGCCGAGGAAACAAGGAACAGTTGGAAAAATATCAGGGTATAAAAGGTGCTAGAAGAATAACAAAAATGTAGGTCCGCCCAACGGAGAAAAACGTGCGGGGGCCATGAACTCTCATCATACAGATGGAAAGGAAATGATCCTTAGGGAGAAAACCTAACCCAGTGCGAAGAACAGCCTTATCAGCATGAAAAAGTAGGTAAGGGGGCTCACATTGCAAGGCCGCCATCTCAGAGACTCTGCGTGCTGAAGCAATAGCCAAAAGAAAAAGAAAAGACAGTAACAATGTCAACTGAATGCATAGGCTCAAATGGAACCCTCTGCAAAACCTTAAGAACCAAATTTAAACTCCAAGGAGGAGCGGAATGTCTAAATACAGGCCTGATTCTAGACAGAGCCTGAACAAAAGACTGATTATCAGGAAGCTCAGCGGACCTCTTGTGTTATAACACAGAGAGAGCTAAAATCTATCCTTTTAAGGAGCTAGCAGCAAGTCACTTCTCCAACCAATCTTGGAGAAAGGACAGAAACCTGGATACCCTGACCTTATGCCAGGGGAATCCACATTCTTCACACCAGAATAAGTAGGTCCTCCATGCCTTATGGTAGATTCAATGGGTGACCGGCTTTCTGGCCTGAATAAGAGTATCAATCACTTTTTCAGAAAAACCTCTCTTGGCTAGGACTAAGCGTTCAATCTCAGCCTCTGATAATCTAGATTTTAGTGAACAGAAGGAACCTGCTCCAGCAGATCCCTGCGACAGGGTAACCTCCATGGAGGAGATGAGGACATCCCCACCAGGCTCGCAAACCACATACTGAGCGGCCACGACGGAGAAATTAGGAGTAGTCCTCTACCCAAGGTAGAAGTGGCAACGGTGGAAAAATGTGAACTAGGTTGAACCCCCAAGGCACTGCTAAGGCATCTATCAGCTCTGCCTGGGGATCCCTGGAATGCGACCCGTATCTGGGTAGCTTGGTATGGAGTCTGGACGCCATGAGATCTATCTCCGGTGTCCCCCATTTGTTGCAAATCTCTGTAAATACCTCGGGATGGAGAGACCATTCCGCCGGATGAAACTATTGTCTGCTGAGAAAGTCTGCTTCCCAGTTTTCCACACCCGGGATGTGGATCGCTGAAAGCGAGCAGTTGTGGGCCTCCGCCTAATCCAGAGTACGAGATACTTCCCTCGTGGCTAGGGAGCATCTCATACCTCCCTGATGGTTGATGTAAGCCACCGAGGTAATGTTGTCCAATTGGAATCTGATAAACTGGGACGAACCCAGGAGAGGCCAAGCCCTTAGAGCACTGAAGATAGCTCGAAGTTCCTGAATGTTGATCAGGATCGAGAAGAGACTCCTCCCGAGTCCATCGGCCCTGTGCCTTCCTAGCGCCCCAAACGGCTACCCATCCTGATAGACTTGCATCAGTAGTCACAATCTCCCAGGATGGTCTCAAGAAGGATGTCCCCCGAGACAGGCGATCTGGACAGAGCCACCAAGAGAGCAGTTCTCTTGATCATCTGTCCAAAGAAATCTGTTGGGATAGATCTGAGTGATCGCGGTTCCATTGCCTCAGCATGCAAAGCTGTAGAGGTCTGAGATGGAACCTGGCAAATGGGATAATATCTATGCTGCACACCATGAGCCCAATCACCTCCATACACCTGGCCACAGATGGCATTGGAGGAGGTCTGGAGGACAAGACAACAAAAGTAATTTTGCAACGTCTCTGGTCTGTAAGAAATATCTTCATGGATATGGAATCTATTATCGTGCCCAGGAACTCCACTCTGGTACTGGGAACCAGATAACTCTTTCCTAAGTTTATCTTCAATCTATGAGATTGAATAAGAGCTCTCAAAAGGTCTTCTGCCAGCCGGCAGGATGGAGCTTGGACCAGAATGTCGTCCAAATAAGGCGCTACTGCAATGTCTCTGGATCTCGCCACCAAGAGCAGAGCCCCAAGAACCTTTGCAAAGACTCTTGGAGCAGTAGCCAGACCGAAGAGAAGAGCTATAAGCTGGAAGGGCTGGTCCAGAAAAGCGAATCTTAACCTTTAAGCAATCCTTGTGTATTGGAACATGAAGGCAAGCGTCCTTCAAGTCTATCGTGGTCATAAACTGTCTTTCTTGAACTAAGGGCAGAATAGACCTTATCGATTCCATCTTGAACGATGGTACCAACAGAAATTTGTTTAAACACTTTAGGTCCAGAAGCGGGCAAAACGGACCCTCCTTCTTTGGGAGCACAAAAATATTTGAGTAGTATCCCAGACCTCTTTCTGCTAGAGTTACTGGCACAATGACTCCTAGGGAAGAGAGATCCATCCCGCACACTAGAAAGGCGTCTCGTTTTTCTGGTCTTGAAGAAAGGTTTGATAAGAGGAATCTGCCCCGGGTGGATGAGATTTGAAACCTATCCTGTAACCCTGGGCAACTACCTCCAGAACCCAAGGGTCTTGCACGTTTCTCCCAGCCAAGCCTTCACAAAGAGAGATAGTCTGCCCCCCCCCCCACAATCCAGTGACTGATCAGGGGCCGCCCCTTCATGCCGATTTTGTCTCGGCAGGCTTCTTGTTCTGCTTGGATTTGTTCCAAAAATTCAGCTGGTTTCCAAGTTCCCTTGGACTTATCAGACTTCGGAGGGCTGCTGACGTTGGGACTTATCCGAACGAAAGGGATGAAAATTAGGACCTTGTCCTTTAGCTTTATTTTTCTTATCCTGCTGTAAAAAGGCACCCTTGCCCCCAGTGACTGTGGATATAATAGAGTCCAGTCCTGGACCAAAAATAACCTTCCCCTTAAATGGAAGGGAAAAACAGAATTTATGTTTACCTGATAAATTACTTTCTCCAACGGTGTGTCCGGTCCACGGCGTCATCCTTACTTGTGGGATATTCTCTTCCCCAACAGGAAATGGCAAAGAGCCCAGCAAAGCTGGTCACATGATCCCTCCTAGGCTCCGCCTACCCCAGTCATTCGACCGACGTTAAGGAGGAATATTTGCATAGGAGAAACCATATGATACCGTGGTGACTGTAGTTAAAGAAAATAAATTATCAGACCTGATTAAAAAACCAGGGCGGGCCGTGGACCGGACACACCGTTGGAGAAAGTAATTTATCAGGTAAACATAAATTCTGTTTTCTCCAACATAGGTGTGTCCGGTCCACGGCGTCATCCTTACTTGTGGGAACCAATACCAAAGCTTTAGGACACGGATGATGGGAGGGAGCAAATCAGGTCACCTAGATGGAAGGCACCACGGCTTGCAAAACCTTTCTCCCAAAAATAGCCTCAGAAGAAGCAAAAGTATCAAACTTGTAAAATTTGGTAAAAGTGTGCAGTGAAGACCAAGTCGCTGCCCTACATATCTGATCAACAGAAGCCTCGTTCTTGAAGGCCCATGTGGAAGCCACAGCCCTAGTGGAATGAGCTGTGATTCTTTCGGGAGGCTGCCGTCCGGCAGTCTCGTAAGCCAATCTGATGATGCTTTTAATCCAAAAAGAGAGAGAGGTAGAAGTTGCTTTTTGACCTCTCCTTTTACCGGAATAAACAACAAACAAGGAAGATGTTTGTCTAAAATCCTTTGTAGCATCTAAATAGAATTTTAGAGCGCGAACAACATCCAAATTGTGCAACAAACGTTCCTTCTTCGAAACTGGTTTCGGACACAGAGAAGGTACGATAATCTCCTGGTTAATGTTTTTGTTAGAAACAACTTTTGGAAGAAAACCAGGTTTAGTACGTAAAACCACCTTATCTGCATGGAACACCAGATAAGGAGGAGAACACTGCAGAGCAGATAATTCTGAAACTCTTCTAGCAGAAGAAATTGCAACCAAAAACAAAACTTTCCAAGATAATAACTTAATATCAACGGAATGTAAGGGTTCAAACGGAACCCCCTGAAGAACTGAAAGAACTAAGTTGAGACTCCAAGGAGGAGTCAAAGGTTTGTAAACAGGCTTGATTCTAACCAGAGCCTGAACAAAGGCTTGAACATCTGGCACAGCTGCCAGCTTTTTGTGAAGTAACACAGACAAGGCAGAAATCTGTCCCTTCAGGGAACTTGCAGATAATCCTTTTTCCAATCCTTCTTGAAGGAAGGATAGAATCTTAGGAATCTTAACCTTGTCCCAAGGGAATCCTTTAGATTCACACCAACAGATATATTTTTTCCAAATTTTGTGGTAAATCTTTCTAGTTACAGGCTTTCTGGCCTGAACAAGAGTATCGATAACAGAATCTGAGAACCCTCGCTTCGATAAGATCAAGCGTTCAATCTCCAAGCAGTCAGCTGGAGTGAGACCAGATTCGGATGTTCGAACGGACCTTGAACAAGAAGGTCTCGTCTCAAAGGTAGCTTCCATGGTGGAGCCGATGACATTCACCAGATCTGCATACCAAGTCCTGCGTGGCCACGCAGGAGCTATCAAGATCACCGACGCCCTTTCCTGATTGATCCTGGCTACCAGCCTGGGGATGAGAGGAAACGGCGGGAATACATAAGCTAGTTTGAAGGTCCAAGGTGCTACTAGTGCATCCACTAAAGCCGCCTTGGGATCCCTGGATCTGGACCCGTAGCAAGGAACTTTGAAGTTCTGACGAGAGGCCATCAGATCCATGTCTGGAATGCCCCACAGTTGAGTGACTTGGGCAAAGATTTCCGGATGGAGTTCCCACTCCCCCGGATGCAATGTCTGACGACTCAGAAAATCCGCTTCCCAATTTTCCACTCCTGGGATGTGGATAGCAGACAGGTGGCAGGAGTGAGACTCCGCCCATAGAATGATTTTGGTCACTTCTTCCATCGCCAGGGAACTCCTTGTTCCCCCCTGATGGTTGATGTACGCAACAGTTGTCATGTTGTCTGATTGAAACCGTATGAACTTGGCCCTCGCTAGCTGAGGCCAAGCCTTGAGAGCATTGAATATCGCTCTCAGTTCCAGAATATTTATCGGTAGAAGAGATTCTTCCCGAGACCAA
Organism: Bombina bombina; assembly: GCF_027579735.1. NCBI lineage: Eukaryota > Metazoa > Chordata > Amphibia > Anura > Bombinatoridae > Bombina > Bombina bombina. The sequence goes on along the minus strand of NC_069502.1, from coordinate 617,898,108 downwards.
AGACCCTGAGCTTTCAGGGATCCCCAGACCGCGCCCCAGCCCATCAGACTGGCGTCGGTCGTGACAATGACCCACTCTGGTCTGCGGAAGGTCATCCCTTGTGACAGGTTGTCCAGGGACAGCCACCAACGGAGTGAGTCTCTGGTCCTCTGATTTACTTGTATCCTCGGAGACAAGTTTGTATAGTCCCCATTCCACTGACTGAGCATGCACAGTTGTAATGGTCTTAGATGAATGCGCGCAAAAGGAACTATGTCCATTGCCGCTACCATCAAACCTATCACTTCCATGCACTGCGCTATGGAAGGAAGAGGAACGGAATGAAGTATCCGACAAGAGTCTAGAAGTTTTGTTTTTCTGGCCTCTGTCAGAAAAATCCTCATTTCTAAGGAGTCTATTATTGTCCCCAAGAAGGGAACCCTTGTTGACGGAGATAGAGAACTCTTTTCCACGTTCACTTTCCATCCGTGAGATCTGAGAAAGGCCAGGACAATGTCCGTGTGAGCCTTTGCTTGAGGAAGGGACGACGCTTGAATCAGAATGTCGTCCAAGTAAGGTACTACAGCAATGCCCCTTGGTCTTAGCACAGCTAGAAGGGACCCTAGTACCTTTGTGAAAATCCTTGGAGCAGTGGCTAATCCGAAAGGAAGCGCCACGAACTGGTAATGCTTGTCCAGGAATGCGAACCTTAGGAACCGATGATGTTCCTTGTGGATAGGAATATGTAGATACGCATCCTTTAAATCCACCGTGGTCATGAATTGACCTTCCTGGATGGAAGGAAGAATTGTTCGAATGGTTTCCATTTTGAACGATGGAACCTTGAGAAACTTGTTTAGGATCTTGAGATCTAAGATTGGTCTGAACGTTCCCTCTTTTTTGGGAACTACGAACAGATTGGAGTAGAACCCCATCCCTTGTTCTCCTAATGGAACCGGATGAATCACTCCCATTTTTAACAGGTCTTCTACACAATGTAAGAATGCCTGTCTCTTTATGTGGTCTGAAGACAATTGAGACCTGTGGAACCTCCCCCTTGGGGGAAGCCCCTTGAATTCCAGAAGATAACCTTGGGAGACTATTTCTAGTGCCCAAGGATCCAGAACATCTCTTGCCCAAGCCTGAGCGAAGAGAGAGAGTCTGCCCCCCACCAGATCCGGTCCCGGATCGGGGGCCAACATTTCATGCTGTCTTGGTAGCAGTGGCAGGTTTCTTGGCCTGCTTTCCCTTGTTCCAGCCTTGCATTGGTCTCCAGGCTGGCTTGGCTTGAGAAGTATTACCCTCTTGCTTAGAGGACGTAGCACTTGGGGCTGGTCCGTTTCTACGAAAGGGACGAAAATTAGGTTTATTTTTGGCCTTGAAAGACCTATCCTGAGGAAGGGCGTGGCCCTTACCCCCAGTGATATCCGAGATAATCTCTTTCAAGTCAGGGCCAAACAGCGTTTTCCCCTTGAAAGGAATGTTAAGCAATTTGTTCTTGGAAGACGCATCCGCTGACCAAGATTTCAACCAAAGCGCTCTGCGCGCCACAATAGCAAACCCAGAGTTCTTCGCCGCTAACCTAGCCAATTGCAAAGTGGCGTCTAGGGTGAAAGAATTAGCCAATTTGAGAGCACGGATTCTGTCCATAATCTCCTCATAAGGAGGAGAATCACTAGTGATCGCCTTTTCTAGCTCATCGAACCAGAAACACGCAGCTGTAGTGACAGGGACAATGCATGAAATTGGTTGTAGAAGGTAACCTTGCTGAACATCTTTTTAAGCAAACCTTCTAATTTTTTATCCATAGGATCTTTGAAAGCACAACTATCTTCTATGGGTATAGTGGTGCGTTTGTTTAAAGTAGAAACCGCCCCCTCGACCTTGGGGACTGTCTGCCATAAGTCCTTTCTGGGGTCGACCATAGGAAACAATTTTTTAAATATGGGGGGAGGGACGAAAGGTATACCGGGCCTTTCCCATTCTTTATTTACAATGTCCGCCACCCGCTTGGGTATAGGAAAAGCTTCTGGGGGCCCCGGGACCTCTAGGAACTTGTCCATTTTACATAGTTTCTCTGGGATGATCAAATTCTCACAATCATCCAGAGTGGATAACACCTCCTTAAGCAGAGCGCGGAGATGTTCCAACTTAAATTTAAATGTAATCACATCAGGTTCAGCTTGTTGAGAAATTTTCCCTGAATCTGAAATTTCTCCCTCAGACAAAACCTCCCTGGCCCCCTCAGACTGGTGTAGGGGCACTTCAGAACCAATATCATCAGCGTCCTCATGCTCTTCAGTATTTTCTAAAACAGAGCAGTCGCGCTTACGCTGATAAGTGGGCATTTTGGCTAAAATGTTTGATAGAATTATCCATTACAGCCGTTAATTGTTGCATAGTAAGGAGTATTGGCGCGCTAGATGTACTAGGGGCCTCCTGAGTGGGCAAGACTGGTGTAGACGAAGGAGGAGATGATGCAGTACCATGCTTACTCCCCTCACTTGAGGAATCATCTTGGGCATCATTTTCTCTAAATTTTGTGTCACATAAATCACATCTATTTAAATGAGAAGGAACCTTGGCTTCCCCACATTCAGAACACAGTCTATCTGGTAGTTCAGACATGTTAAACAGGCATAAACTTGATAACAAAGTACAAAAAACGTTTTAAAATAAAACCGTTACTGTCACTTTAAATTTTAAACTGAACACACTTTATTACTGCAATTGCGAAAAAGTATGAAGGAATTGTTCAAAATTCACCAAAATTTCACCACAGTGTCTTAAAGCCAAATTTGGAAGCTTTAACCCTTAAAATAACGGAACCGGAGCCGTTTTTATCTTTAACCCCTTTACAGTCTCTGGTATCTGCTTTGCTGAGACCCAACCAAGCCCAAAGGGGAATACGATACCAAATGACGCCTTCAGAAAGTCTTTTCTATGTATCAGAGCTCCTCACACATGCGACTGCATGTCATGCTTCTCAAAAACAAGTGCGCAATACCGGCGCGAAAATGAGGCTCTGCCTATGATTAGGGAAAGCCCCTAGAGAATAAGGTGTCCAAAACAGTGCCTGCCGATATTATTTTACAAAATACCCAGATTAAAATGATTCCTCAAGGCTAAATATGTTTATATATGAATCGATTTAGCCCAGAAAATGTCTACAGTCTTAAAAAGCCCTTGTGAAGCCCTTATTTACTGTCTGTAATAAAAATGGCTTACCGGATCCCATAGGGAAAATGACAGCTTCCAGCATTACATCGTCTTGTTAGAATGTGTCATACCTCAAGAAGCAAAAGTCTGCTCACTGTTCCCCCAACTGAAGTTAATTCCTCTCAACAGTCCTGTGTGGAACAGCCATCGATTTTAGTAACGGTTGCTAAAATCATTTTCCTCTTACAAACAGAAATCTTCATCTCTTTTCTGTTTCAGAGTAAATAGTACATACCAGCACTATTTTAAAATAACAAACTCTTGATTGAATAATAAAAACTACAGTTAAACACTAAAAAACTCTAAGCCATCTCCGTGGAGATGTTGCCTGTACAACGGCAAAGAGAATGACTGGGGTAGGCGGAGCCTAGGAGGGATCATGTGACCAGCTTTGCTGAGCTCTTTGCCATTTCCTGTTGGGGAAGAGAATATCCCACAAGTAAGGATGACGCCGTGGACCGGACACACCTATGTTGGAGAAAGTAATCTAGATTTGGAAGTCATGTTAGCCGACCAAGACTTCAACCATAGAGCCCTACGGGCTAGAACAGAAAAACTTCAAGCATATAATCTGCATATTTGCATCACAAATAAACAAATTGGCAACCCTCAAGGCCTTAATTTTTTCCTGGATCTCATCGAGGGGAGTTTCCACCTTGATCATCTCCAACAGAGGATCACACCAATAGGTAGCAGCTCTAGCCACTGCAGCAACCGTCGCTGCCGGCTGAAATAAAAATCCTGTGTGCTGAGACATTTTTCTTAACATAGTTTCCAGCTTCTTATCCATGGGCTTCTTAAACATTGAACTATCCTAGAGCGGGATAGTGGTGCGCTTAGCAAGCGTGGAGATAGCTCCATCCACTTTAGGGACAGACCCCCACACCTCTAATTGGGAGTCAGGAACTGGGAACAATTTCTTAAAGGAAGAAGGGGAAAAAAAAAAAAAAGGAGGATCCAAGCCTTTCCCATTCATTCAATATTTGCCATCTTTACGGGAACCGGGAGAGTTTGTGGCACTACCCTGTCCTCATAAACCTTATCAAGCTTAGGAATAAAAGGTTCCTCGGGTAACGGGTTCCGGAACCTCTAACGTAGCCAACCGAGGCAGCCGATTCCGACCCAGAAAGAGCCTCCTCTGAAGTATCAGAGGTGTCTTCATCAGCGGATAGTCTAGTATCAGATAAATCCAACAAGTTGCTAGATGACCCCTGGGAAGGATAGTCTAGTATCAGATAAATCCAACAAGTTGCTAGATGACCCCTGGGAAGGATAGCAGTATTTAACCTTGTGCTTAGCAGGGAAAGGGAAAGCACTAAAGGCTGGAGACACTGCCATTTGCAACTGTTCAGAAAAGTCTGGCGGTAAGAGGGCCCCTCCCGAAGGAGGATTAGTATTGCAATGGGGAGCTGCATGTGTAATAGGAGAGGATTGCAGGGAACACACCTTGGGGGACGGCTCAGTGGTACTAAACATCTTGTTCTTTTTAGATATCACTATTCTATCAAGGCATGTGGAACATAATTGAGCAGGCGGGTATACCGCAGCCTTCTCACAATAAAAACAGGTATTGATTTAGTTAAATAGGGAGTACCCTCTAAAGCATCAGAGTCCTCCATATCTTGCACTTGTACGATGGACTATAGAAAAATAAATGGCACCTTTATACTCCCAATGGCCGGGGCACTCACCACCTCCTATGACCCAGGCCCCACAGAGAAACCGCTTTGTCTCCTGTAAACCGCACAGTTAGGAAAAAGGAAGTCAATAAGGCCACACCCGGTCACATGGAGTGCCATGCAGGACCACCCCTGCTGCAGGAAGAAAACTCGCTAAACTGATGGGCTGCACAGTTATCCAAAACTAAAGTAAAACCTGAATGCTCACACATCTGCCAGAGCCTCATCTCACACAACATAATAAAGCAAATCCTGTATAAATCCCCCCTGTTCAATAATCCATTTCCAGAGATATTAACCCTTGATTGCATACAGATAAAGGAGTCACACTGTGACCCTGTCTTCTTACGTTATCATGAGATAAAATGAAATGATCTTACCGGAATAATCGCAGTGGGACACGCAGCCTCTCAAGTTTGACAGTCTTGTAGCATCGCATTTGACATGGACTTGAGTGATAGAAGCAGGCAGTGAAACTCGTCAACACTGATTGCTTAGGAGTTGTTAATACGAGTATGGATGGTTTCGCAGAAAGACTCTCCCTGCATCTCCAGACCCTAACAATCGTCAATGCTCTCACTAAGAGGCTGACAAGGCTAATTAAAACTCCAGTCCCATAGCGAAGAGTACTACTCTCCATAAGAGACTACTCTAAATCTTCCGACACATCTCTGCCATGCTCCTGTGACGAAAGGTAAAGAATGACTGCGGGATGAGGGGAGTGTGGGAGGTATTTAAGGCTTTGGCAGGGGTGTCTTTACCTCCTCCTGGTGGCCAGGTTCTGTATTCCCACAAGGAATGAAGCCATGGACTCTCCTCATATTAAGATGGAAAATATATAGTTCTATAGTTTAGTGTTATTCTAAAGTAAACCAATAGATGGCGCTTGTGGATATAAGCTGACCTTGTTGAACAAACGGCTGAATAGTCTCCATTTTTAAAGTATGGACTCTGAGAATTTTTTCCAGAGCCTTCAGATCCAGAACTGGTCTGAAAGTTCCTTTCTTCTTTGGAGCAATTAAGAGGTTTGAATAAAATGCCATCCCTTGTTCTAACAATGGAACAGAATCAATCCCATAGTTTCCAGATCAGAAACAGATTAAAAAAAGGCTTGGACCTTCAACGGATTCTTTTGGAACAATGGACAGAATAAACCTTCCTCTGGGAGGTCTTGTTCTGATACTTATCCGATAACCCTGAGAATACTATAGTTAGAAACCGAGGGATCTGAAACAGAGCGAAACTAGGCATCCTGATAAAGGCACAGTCCGACCTCCTACCAGAGCCTCTGGATCGGGGGGCCTTACCTTCAATGTAGACGACATTTTGAATTGTTTAGATCTGTTCCAATTTAAACATGGCTTCCAGGCAGGGCCTGAGGCACCTTTCTTACGAGAGGAGATATCAGATTTTTGTTCCCGGTTTTGACAAAAAGGTACAAAAACTATTATTCCCCTTAAACTTAACCCTAGACTTATTGTCCTGAAGAAGAAAAGCTTCTTTACCTCCAATAACAGTAGAAATAATAGAATCCAAATCAGAGCTAAAAACTTCTATGAAAAGAAAGAGATAAGAGCCTAGATATAGATACCATATCAGCAGAGCAAGATTTTAACCATAAAGCTCTTCTGGGGAAAAAAAAAAATGTATGCTTACCTGATAAATTAATTTATTTCCGGATATGGCGGGTCCATGGCATCATCAATTACTGTTGGGAATATCACTCCTGGCCAGCAGGAGGAGGCAAAGAGCACCACAGCCAAGCTGTTAAGTATCACTCCCCTTAACACAAACCCCAGTCATTCGACCGAAGGTAAATGGAGAAAAAAAAATGAGTAACACAAGGTGTAGGGGTGCCTGAGATTTTAGTTAAAAAATAACTGTCTTAAAATAAAGGGCGGGGTTGTGGACCATATCTTGAAAGAAAGAAATATCAGGTAAGCATAAATTTCTTTCATGTAATTGGCAAGAGTCCATGAGCTAGTGACGTATGGGATATACAATCCTACCAGGAGGGGCAAAGTTTCCCAAACCTCAAAATGCCTATAAATACACACCTCACCACACCCACAATAAAGTTTTAGAAACTTTGCCTCCTATGGAGGTGGTGAAGTAAGTTTGTGCTTGATTTTTATGATTTCTTCTGTGATAAGCACTTCTAAGCATTCTGAAGCCCAATTCCTCTCAGAGTACAGGTAGCCCTCAGTTTACGCCGGGGTTAGGTTCCAGAAGGAATGGTTGTAAATCGAAACTGTTGTAAATTGAAACCCAGTTTATAATGTAAGTCAATGGGAAATGAGGGAGTTAGGTTCCAGGCCCCTCTCAAAATTGGCATAAGTAACACCTAATACATTATTTTTAAAGCTTTGAAATGAAGACTTTACATGCTAAACAGCATTATAAACCTAATAAAATAATCACACAACACAGAATATATAATTAAACTAAGTTAAATGAACAAAAACATTTGCTAAACAGCATTATAAACCTAATAGAATAATCAGACAACACAGACTTTACTTGCATTTTTCTGCAAACTGTTCTTTCTATGCATTACAATCTGGACTGATTTATAGACAGGAAGATCTTGTTCCTTTGCAAGCAGCTTGATAGCTCAGGTCTAGTTAAATTGATTAATTTCAGCTTGCTTGGCTTGCATATCTTTGCTGCAACACAAGTGGACAGCTCCACCTACTGGCTATTTTAATCAATGCACTGCTTCTCAATGCTTTTCAATAGCAGTCACATGACTGAAAAAAAGGTTGTTATTCTGAAACGGTGCAAATTGAACCGTTGTAAACTGAGGGCCACCTGCACAGTGTTTGTCAGAGGGATGTGAAGAGAGTATTGCCCGTTTGATTTTATGGTTTTCCTCACGGGAAATCTTTTCAAGGGTTCTCTGTTATCAGTCGTGGGGATTCATCTCCTACCTCCCTTTTCAGATCAACGATATACTGTTATATACTATTACCTCTGCTGATAACTTTCAGTACTGGTTTGGCTATCTTCTATATGTGGATGGGTGTCTTTCGGTAATTATGTATCATTTTAAGACACTCTCAGCTATGGTTTGGTGCTTTATGTATTAATATAAAGTTTTAAATATAATGTATTTTACTTATATTTGCCATGAGTCAGGTCTATGTGTATTTCCCTTTGCAGTCCAGCAGTTTCGCTATGGGAATTATGTTTAGGAAGTTTGTCTTACCTGGGGTATAGTCTTTTTTTCAATTTGACTTGTTTTTCCTTGGAAACTTGCGGGCAAATTAGGCTCGCGAGGGGGCAAAATGCTGTTATTTATTGCGTCATTCTTGGCGCAAGAAATTTTTTGGGCGCGAACGTGCGTCTGTCATGACGCAAGTTAGTCATTTCCTGCGTCTTAGTTGACGCAAGGTTGTTTGGCACGAAATTGTGCTTGTTATGACGCGAATTGCGTCATTTCCGGATGTTTGTTGGCGCAAAAAAATATATCAACTTCCTTTTGCGTTGTGCGTCATACTTGGCGCCAAACAATCAAGTTTCATTTTACCTCACTACCTATATGCTCCTTGCATTCTTTATGCTCAGAGGGCTATGCAATTAGCTTTTTTTGCCAATTTTAGCACTTGCATTTTTTCCCATTCCTGAAACTGCTATATGTGGAAATAAGATATTACTGCTTAATGTTATTTTTCTTTTTTTACATTTTACAAGATGTCTCAATCTGATCCTGTCGCAGAAGCTGCTGTAGGAGCCATGCTGCCTGAATACAGTTCTACCAAAGCTAAGTGTATCTGTTGTAAAATAGTGGAGATTATATATATACAGATGTAGTATGTAACAGTCATGATAAGCTTTTGAATGCAGAAAAGGTTTCTATTAGTGCTAATACAGTACCTGTTGTTCCTTCAACATCTAAAGTACATGATATCCCTGTTGATATGAAAAATTATATTACTGATGCGATACAGAAGGCTATGGCTGCTATACCACCTTCAAATAAACGTAAAAGGTCTTTTAAAAATTTGTAATGACAAGCAACATACTGATATATCCTCCTCTAATGAGGATCACCGACTCAGAAGATCCTACTTCAGACATTGACACTGATAAATCATCTTATCTATTTAAGAAAAAAGAAGTGTTAATAACTTTGGATATTGAGGAGGCTGGTTCTCTTGATAATAAATCTAGTAAACGTTTAAATTCGATCTATAAACCTCCTGTGACTACTCCTGAGGTTTCTCCTGTTCCTGATGCTATTTCTGATGTGATTGCTAAGAATGGTCTAAGCCTGGTACTTCTTTTGTTCCTTCTTCAAGGTTTAAAAAGTTGTACCCTTTGCCAGTGGCTAAATTAGAGTTTTGGGAAAAGTCCCTAAGGTTGATGGGGCTATTCCTATCTAAGGAAAGCTTATTTGAATTCTGGCTATATGCTCAGACCTGCCTTTTTTATGGCTGATGTTGCGGCTGCATCAACTTTTAGGTTGGATAGCTTAGCACAACGGGAAAAAGACTGATTTGCATAGCATTGTTAGTTTGCTTCAACATGCTAATAATTTTATCTGTGATGTTTGATATCATCAAGATTAATGTTAAATCTATGTCTTTGGCTATTTTAGCTAGAAAAGCTTTATGGCTCAAATCATTGAATGCTGAAATGGTATCTAAATCTAGGTTACTATCTCTATCATTCCAGGGTAATAATTTGTTTAGTTCCCAGTTGGATTCTATTATTTCCACTATTACTGGGGGGAAGGGAGTTTTTTGCTTAGATAAAAAAAAAAAAAAAAGTCTAAAAGCAAATCTAAAAGCTTCTAATCGGTTTTGTTCCTTTCGTCAGAATAGAGAACAGAAAACCACTCCTTCCCCTAAAGACTCTGGCTCCAACTGGAAGCCATCCTCGAGTTGGAATAAATTCAAGCCTTACAAGAAACCAAAGTCAGCCCCCAAGACTGCATAAAGGTGCGGCCCTCAATCCAGTTCTGCTGGTGGGGGGCAGATTGAAATTATTTCAAGACGTTTGGGCAGGTTCCATTCAGAATCATTGGATTCAGAATATTGTCTCTCAGTGATATTGAATAGGTTTCAGAATAAGACCACTATCGGTTTCAGAGAGTCTCTTTTCTAGACAAGCATTATGAATTTGTTGCTCTTCCATTTGGCCTAGCAACAGCTCCAAGAATCTTTTTGAAGGTTCTCGGTGCCCTTCTATCTGTAATCAGAGAGCAGGTTATTGCGGTGTTTCCTTATTTGGATGATATCTTGGTACTGGCTCAATCTTTTCAAATAGCAGAATCTTACACAAATCAACTTGCGTAGTTTCTTCTGTCAAGGTATATGTGAAGATTAATTTATATATTATTTAATATATATTTGGCTGTCAGCACCAAATGATCCATACATTTTTTTATAAGATATTAAATGCTTTGGCTGACCAAAGTACAATCCTCCCCCACTCAGCATGGGAAATTACAATGTATCCAGGTGAGAATAAAGAAATGAAGCATTTGGTCAGTTAATGAAAACTGGTTTTAAAATCCAGGAAAGCAAGAATTAACATTTACTTGATGATCAAATGTAGACCAGGTTCTGCATTATATCCTGATTAAAGATAACATTTAAGTTGTTTAAAAGGGAGCATCTATTTCATTGCCTGGATTACAAGGACCCCATACAGTGAATAAAGACGAAATGTCTGGAATTTTTCTTTTTAGGCCTAATGAAATTCGTAAAAAACAGTTTTTAACTGAAGAAATTATTTATGTCAAATAAGTGTGAATTGCCCCTGCGGAGTTTCCCATGTGTAGAACCCAGACAAATTGGCATTTGAAATCTCTGTGTAACATAAAGAGAATAAAAATAAAGAATAAATAAATCTTGCAGAATAAATTATCTATATAATCTTCATATAAGGGGAAACTCAAATATATATTCAGACAAAAAGCATAAAATGTCTTAGCCTCTGTATTTTTAAGCATAGGAATGGATAACTAGAAATATGAAAACAATGACTAATAGTAATATTTTAGACAAATGCTACAAATAGATGTATACATATTTGACAATTTTTCCCTTTGTTTTAAAGGAAAACAAGATGTCCTTAGTCATAAAAACAGACGTGGATATTTTCTATTTTAACATAAAAATGAATAACTATTTTTATTTCAGATCTGCATTTGGTATTATCATGCATTCAAATATGCATTAGAAATATGATATGCATTGCATTCCTGTTGAGATGCAATGCAATACCAGGATGCTGAATGCGATTTTAGATGGATTTTGAAATAAATAGTTAGCAGTATAAATTCTGTATTGATATTATTAAAAGTAGGCTTATGTCCGATATTGAAGTGATCAGAGAAGATAGTACTATATGATCCTATGAATATTAAACACGTAGTTTATTAATATCAAATTCTAGTGTACATATTAAAAATATACAATTTATAATTTTCTATTGGCAGTATTGAGAATGAACTATTTGTTTTTGTCATGTTGCCCCCGGTGTTGTGATGCAAGAATTACAGCCAAAAGACAATTGGTTGTTAACAACGATGCATTTCCCTAGCAACCATACATTTCCAAAATGAACCAATAAGAAGGGACAAGGTTTCCGAAGGGCCTCCCATATTCTCACCTATGATTAGACAATATAAGCTGGAATGCAAGATGAGAAAGGAGGCTGCTGAGGATTTTGCTAAACTGACTGAAAACTGTTGTGTGGGACACAGTCAAACTATAAGCAAATTGGGCCATACTTTTTCTTATCAATTGCAATTACTTTTATCTTCATATGAGGTGATCTGAAAATATTTGGAAAAGATTGAACTACAAATTGGTTCAAAACTGGTGATGTATGATTGTTCTAATTTTTTATATTTGAATCAAGGGTATTTAGCAACTATAGTCAAATAGCAGACTTAAAGGAATATTCACTGCTGCTGTAGTTAATAGATTTAAAGAGCATATTTATATTTTGGATTCATGTTCATAGTCCTGGATAGTTTTAAGCTTGCCTTTTGTATGCTAAATATTTAAAGAAACATCCATTGTTACTGTAGGTAGCAGACTTAGAGGAATAAATTGTATTTTAATCTTGTATTTTATAGCCTGTGTATTTTAAAACAAATCCTTAGTGCTAAGTAATTCATCTTTGCTTAGATAAAGTGGTATAGGAGTTTGGTTGTTGGCACAAATAATAGATACTATTTTGATGTTTTAAATTAGAATTGTATTAGAATCAATTGTGGCTACATAGCCGATTGTATTTCTTGAATGTTAGTAGCTAATATCTTTGAATCTCATTGTGTTAAATGAATGAAATTCTATTGTGAATAAGGCTAGTTATAAAGCTAAAATTTGGTTTGTTTGTAAAGAGTATTGCAACAGCTTAAACACTGTATAGTTTGACGCATATTCTGGTTCCTACAAATATATTTCAATGTGTTTATAGATATTACCTAATAAAAAAGAAATTAGGAATTTAAATTAATTTTATGGTTTTGTATATGCATTTTATTGAGGTTTAGTTTAAAAAAAAAATTAAATATGTTGTGTTATAACCCGGCCATATACTGACACTTCAAAGACATGGTTGGAGGATCAATTTACCAAAGAGTTCCTTGATTCCTCAGACAAGGGTCACCTTTTTAAGTTTCCAGATAAAGACAGTCATAGATACTGAATCTAACAGACAAGAGACAAATGAAATTGGTTTCTGCCTGTCGAAACCTTCAGTCTCGATCATTCCCTTCAGTGGCTATGTGCATGGAAGTTTTAGGTCTCATGACTACAGCATCGGACGCGATCCCCTTTGCTCGTTTTCATATAAAACCTCTGCAGCTTTGCATGCTGGATCAATGGTGCAGGGATTATACTTAGATATCACAGTTGATATACTTAAATCCCAACATTCAACTCTCTCTGTCCTGGTGGTAAGACCATCATCGGATTATTCAAGGGGCCTCTTTTGTACATCCTTCCTGGACTGTGATTTCAACAGATGCAAGTCTCACAGGTTGGGGAGCTGTCTGGGGGTCTCTGACAGCACAAGGAGTTTGGATTCCTCAAGAGACGAGGTTACCAATCAATATTTTAGAACTCTCTGCTATTTTCAGAGCTATTCAGGCTTGGCCTCTATTAAAGGCTTGCCCTCTATTAAAGAGATAATCATTCATTCGTTTTCAGACAGACAATATCACAACTGTGGCATATGTCAATCATCAAGGGGGGACTCACAGTCCTTTAGCGATTAAAGAAGTATCTCGGATACTTTCTTGGGCAGAATCCAACTCCTGACTAATTTCTGCGATACATATCCCAGGTGTAGACAATTGGGAAGCGGATTATCTCAGTCATCAGTCTTTACATCCAGGGGAGAGGTCTCTCCATCCAGATGTATTTTGTCAGATTGTACAGATGTGGGGTCTCCCCAAAATAGATCTGATGGCTTCCCATCTAAACAAGAAGCTTCCCAGGTATCTTTCCAGGTCCAGAGATCTTCATGCGGAGATGGTGGATGCGTTAGCAGTTCCTTGGTTTTACCAATCTGCTTCGAATGTTCTTCATTTTAAAGAAAATAGCAAAGGGAATGATGTCCATGGGATAACAATCAGAACAGTTCCCTCCATACACAGAGTCACTGAAAAGTGAAGGAATCAACAGCAGCTAGATCAAAAACTCCCAACCTCCTGGTTGCATGATGGCTAAGGTATCCACTGGGCCACTAGAGCTTGTTGTTGGCTGGAAAGAAACCTGCTTAGAGAGGAAAAGGAATAAATCCTTGATTATCTGACCTCTGTTAGACATCTTCTCCTAGATAGAGAATCTATTAAGGTCCAAGCCTACGGAACCCGGAGTTCCCAGGCAGACTCCCATCAAGGTAACGACCAGGCCTGGCACTGCTTAACTTCCGAGATCAGACGCGATTAGGTGCATTCATTGTATTGTGGCGGGAGACCCAAATAAACCACTCCTGTAGCTGAAACAAGGGAACACTTCTCTTGATTAATTTCCCATCCCTGGGAACGAAGAATGGACAAGATCTCTTAGAGAGTTTGCTCGAAGTAAGGAACCATATATTGTGTAATACCCCAAGACGTAAAAGTCTGACTGGGATGACGAAACACAAAACTAGAGAAATCCTGAATCAAGGGAACAATAAATCCTTCAGGTCTATGTTCGTTATGACTAGGCCCTCTTGTATCAAAAGGAGAAAGGATACTACTTTGAAGGTCAAACTGGGACTGGAGCTTTGTATCTGATGAAATGACCCTTGGTGGTTGAGAAACGCGTCATAATAAAGCTTGTTCATTTTTTAACTTTGGAAGTTGTTCACCTCGTTTTATCACAGTGCTGCTAAGCACATTAATTAAACAGACTGTTCCTGTTTTTAAACAAAGTAATCTATGGCTACGAGTGTTCCCAGAACCTTCACCAAAAGGGGAAATCCTCAGGAGGCGTATCCATCTACAGTGTACTAGCCACTGACTAAGTGCTAGCAGGAGATATTGCACTGCTCACAGCACAGTGCCACAGATTATGTTAAGCGCATTACCTTTCAGTCCACAATTACATTGGTAAAACATTATCACGCTATGTGGCGCCCTCTTTCTATTTGTATCTTTTATAGTAGAAAAGCTCCCTTCTACTTAGGGCACAGTGCATTTTAATGGAGTCAGTACAGGAAAACATAAATTTATGTAAGAACTTACCTGATAAATTCATTTCTTTCATATTAGCAAGAGTCCATGAGCTAGTGACGTATGGGATATACATTCCTACCAGGAGGGGCAAAGCTTCCCAAACCTTAAAATGCCTATAAATACACCCCTCACCACACCCACAATTCAGTTTAACGAATAGCCAAGAAGTTGGGTGATAAGAAAAAAGTGTGAAAGCATATAAAATAAGGAATTGGAATAATTGTGCTTTATACAAAAAAATCATAACCACCACAAAAAAGGGCGGGCCTCATGGACTCTTGCTAATATGAAAGAAATGAATTTATCAGGTAAGTTCTTACATAAATTATGTTTTCTTTCATGAAATTAGCAAGAGTCCATGAGCTAGTGACGTATGGGATAATGATTACCCAAGATGTGGATCTTTCCACACAAGAGTCACTAGAGAGGGAGGGATAAAATAAAGACAGCCAATTCCTACTGAAAATAATCCACACCCAAAATAAAGTTTAATGAAAAACATAAGCAGAAGATTCAAACTGAAACCGCTGCCTGAAGTACTTTTCTACCAAAAACTGCTTCAGAAGAAGAAAATACATCAAAATGGTAGAATTTGGTAAAAGTATGCAAAGAGGACCAAGTTGCCGCTTTGCAAATCTGATCAACCGAAGCTTCATTCCTAAACGCCCAGGAAGTAGAAACTGACCTAGTAGAATGAGCTGTAATCCTATGAGGCGGAGTTTTACCCGACTCAACATAGGCAAGATGAATTAAAGATTTCAACCAAGATGCCAAAGAAATGGCAGAAGTTTTCTGGCCTTTCTAAAACCGGAAAAGATAACAAATAAACTAGAAGTCTTTCGGAAAGACTTAGTAGCTTCAACATAATATTTCAAAGCTCTAATAACATCCAAAGAATGCAACGATTTCTCCTTAGAATTCTTAGGATTAGGACATAATGAAGGAACCACAATGTCTCTACTAATGTTGTTGGAATTCACAACTTAGGTAAAAATTCAAAAGAAGTTCGCAACACCGCCTTATCCTGATGAAAAATCAGAAAAGGAGACTCACAAGAAAGAGCAGATAATTCAGAAACTCTTCTGGCAGAAGAGATGGCCAAAAGGAACAAAACTTTCCAAGAAAGTAATTTAATATCCAATGAATGCATAGGTTCAAATGGAGGAGCTTGAAGAGCCCCCAGAACCAAATTGAAACTCCAAGGAGGAGAAATTGACTTAATGACAGGCTTTATACGAACCAAAGCTAAAACAATGAATATCAGGAAGAATAGCAATCTTTCTGTGAAAAAGAACAGAAAGAGCAGAGATTTGACCTTTCAAGGAACTTGCGGACAAACCCTTATCTAAACCATCCTGAAGAAACTGAAATATTCTCGGTATTCTAAAAGAATGCCAAGAAAAATGATGAGAAAGACACCAAGAAATATAAGTCTTCCAGACTCTATAATATATCTCTCTGGATACAGATTTACGAGCCTGTAACATAGTATAAATCACAGAGTCAGAGAAACCTCTTTGACCAAGAATCAAGCGTTCAATCTCCATACCTTTAAATTTAAGGATTTCAGATCCTGATGGAAAAAAGGACCTTGAGACAGAAGGTCTGGTCTTAACGGAAGAGTCCACGGTTGGCAAGAGGCCATCCGGACAAGATCCGCATACCAAAACCTGTGAGGCCATGCCGGAGCTACCAGCAGAACAAACGAGCATTCCTTCAGAATCTTGGAGATTACTCTTGGAAGAAGAACTAGAGGCGGAAAGATATAGGCAGGATGATACTTCCAAGGAAGTGATAATGCATCCACTGCCTCCGCCTGAGGATCCCGGGATCTGGATAGATACCTGGGAAGTTTCTTGTTTAGATGAGAAGCCATCAGATCTATTTCTGGAAGTTCCCACATTTGAACAATCTGAAGAAATACCTCTGGGTGAAGAGACCATTCGCCCGGATGCAACGTTTGGCGACTGAGATAATCCGCTTTCCAATTGTCCATACCTGGGATATGAACCGCAGAGATTAGACAGGAGCTGGATTCCGCCCAAACCAAAATTCGAGATACTTCTTTCATAGCCAGAGGACTGTGAGTCCCTCCTTGATGATTGATGTATGCCACAGTTGTGACATTGTCTATCTGAAAACAAATGAACAACTCTCTCTTCAGAAGAGGCCAAGACTGAAGAGCTCTGAAAATTGCACGGAGTTCCAAAATATTGATCGGAAATCTCACCTCCTGAGATTCCCAAACCCCTTGTGCCGTCAGATACCCCCACACAGCTCCCCAACCTGTAAGACTTGCATCTGTTGAGATTATAGTCCAGGTCGGAAGAACAAAGAAGCCCCCTGAACTAAACGATGGTGATCTGTCCACCATGTCAGAGAGTGTCATAAAATCGGTTTAAAGATATTAATTGAGATATCTTTGAGAAATCCCTGCACCATTGGTTCAGCATACAGAGCTGAAGAGGTCGCATGTGAAAACGAGCAAAGGAGATCGTATCTGATGCGGCAGTCCTAAGACCCAACATTTCCATGCATAAGGCTACCAAAGGGAATGATTGTGACTGAAGGTTTTGACAAGCTAATATCAATGTTAAACTTCTCTTGTCTGACAAGGACAGAGTCATAGACACTGAATCTATCTAGAAACCTAAAAAGGTTACCCTTGTCTGAGGAATCAATGAACTGATTGGTAAATTGATCCTCCAACCATGAACTTGAAGAAACAACACAAGTCGATTCGTATGAGATTCTTCGAAAATGAGAAGACTGAGCAAGTACCAAGATATCGTCAAAATAAGGAAATACCAAAACCCTGTTCTCTGATTACAGAAAGAAGGGCACCGAGAACCTTTGAAAAAAATTCTTGGAACTGAGGCTAGGCCAAACGGTAGAGCCACAAAACTGGTAATGCTTGTCTAAAAAGAGAATCTCAGACACTAAAAGTGATCTGGATGAATCGGAATATGCAGATATGCATCCTGTAAATCTATTGTAGACATATAATGCCCTTGCTAAACAAAAGGAAGGATAGTCCTACAGTAACCATGTTGAATGTTGGTATCCTAACATAATGATTCAATAATGACAGATTCGGAACTGGTCTGAAGGAATTGACCTTCTTTGGTACAATGAAGAGATAAAATAAAACCCCAGCCCCTGTTCCAGAACTGGAACTGGCATAAATACTCCAGCCAACTCTAGATCTGAAACACATTTCAGAAATGCTGAGCCTTTGCTGTGTTAACTGGGACACGGGAAAGAAAAAAATCTCTTAGCAGGAGGCCTTAACTTGAAGCCAATTCTGTACCTTTCTGAAACAATGTTTCTGAAACCAGAGATTAAGAACGGAATTGATCCAAATTTCTTTGAAGAAAACGTAATCTGCCCCATACCAGCTGAGCTGGAAAAAGGGCCGCACCTTCATAGGTACTTAGGAGCTGGATATAGGTTTCTATAAGGCTTGGATATATTCCAAACTGGAAATAGTTTCCAAACTGATACCGCTCCTGAGGATGAAGGATCAGGCTTTTGTTCCTTGTTGTGAGGAAAGGAACGAAAATTATTATTTACCCTGGAAAGAAAGGGAAAGCAAAGTTGACTTAGAAGACATATCAGCATTCCAAGTTTAATCCATAAAGCTTTTCTAGCTAAAATAGCTAGAGACATATACCTGACATCAACTCTAATGATATCAAAAGATGGTATCACCAATAAAATTATTAGCATGTTATAGAATAATAATAATGCTATAAAATTATGATCTGTTACTTGTTGCGCTAAAGCTTCTAACCAAAAAGTTGAAGCTGCAGCAACATCCGCTAAAAATATAGCAGGTCTAAGAAGATTACCTGAACATAAGTAAGCTTTTCGTAGAAAGGATTCAATTTTCCTATCTAAAGGATCCTTAAATGAAGTACTATCTGCCGTAGGAATAGTAGTACATTAGCAGGAGTAGAGACAGCCCCATAACCTTAGGGATTTTTGTCCCAAAAAACTCTAATCTGTCAGATGGCACAGGATATAATTTGCTTAAACGTCTAGAAGGAGTAAATAAATTACCCAAATTATTCCATTCCCTGGAAATTACTTCAGAAATAGCATCAGGGAGATAAAACCCTTCTGGAATAACTACAGGAGAAAAAACCTTATTTAAACGTTTACATTTAGTATCAAGAGGACCAGAATCCTCTATTTCTAATGCAAATAAAACTTCTTTAAGTAAAGAACGAATAAATTCCATCATGAACAAATACAAAGATTTATCAGCATCAACCTCTGAGACAGAAACCTCTGAACCAGAAGAACCATTATCAGAATGATGATGTTCATTTAAAAATTCATCTGAAAAAAGAGAAATTTTAAAAGACTTTTATGTATACTAGAAGGAGAAATAACAGACATAGCCTTCTTAATGGATTTAAAAAATAAAATCTCTTATGTTATCAGGAACACTCTGAAAATTAGATGTTGACAGAACAGCAACAGGTAATGTAACAGTACTAAAGGAAATTTTATCTGCATTAATAAGTTTGACATGACATGCAAAACAAACAACAGCTGGAGAAACAGATACCAAAAGTTTATAGCAGATACACTTAGCTTGGTAGCTCCAGCACTGTGCAGTGATTTTCCTGAAGTATCTTCTGACTCAGTTGCAACGTGGAACATCTTGCAATATGTAAAAGAAAAAAACAACATATAAAGCAAAATTGATCAAATTCCTTAAATGACAGTTTCAGGAATGGGAAAAAAATGCCAGTGAACAAGCTTCTAGCAACCAGAAGCAATAAATAATGAGACTTAAATAATGTGGAGACAAAAATGACGCCCAAATTTTTTAGCTCCAAAAAAGACGCCCACATTTTTTGGCGCCTAAATGCTTTTGGCGCCAAAAATGACGCCACATCCAGAACGCCGACATTTTTGACGCAAAAAAAGTCAAAAAATGACGCAACTTCCGGCGACACGTATGACGCCGGAAACAGAAAAAAAAATTTGCGCCAAAAAAGTCCGCGCCAAGAATGACGCAATAAAATGAAGCATTTTCTGCCCCCGCGAGCCTAACAGCCCACAGGGAAAAAGTCAAATTTTTTAAGGTAAGAAAAAATGAATGAAACAAATGCATTTATCCCAAATATGAAACTGACTGTCTGAAAAATAAGGAATGTTGAACATTCTGAGTCAAGGCAAATAAATGTTTGAATACATATATTTAGAACTTTATAAATAAAGTGCCCAACCATAGCTTAGAGTGTCACAGAAAATAAGATTTACTTACCCCAGGACACTCATCTACATGTTTGTAGAAAGCCAAACCAGTACTGAAACGAGAATCAGCAGAGGTAATGGTATATATAAGAGTATATCGTCGATCTGAAAAGGGAGGTAAGAGATGAATCTCTACGACCGATAACAGAGAACCTATGAAATAGACCCCGTAGAAGGAGATCACTGCATTCAAATAGGCAATACTCTCCTCACATCCCTCTGACATTCACTGCACGCTGAGAGGAAAACCGGGCTCCAACTTACTGCGGAGCACATATCAACGTAGAATCTAGCACAAACTTACTTCACCACCTCCATTGGAGGCAAAGTTTGTAAAACTGAATTGTGGGTGTGGTGAGGGGTGTATTTATAGGCATTTTAAGGTTTGGGAAACTTTGCCCCTCCTGGTAGGAATGTATATCCCATACGTCACTAGCTCATGGACTCTTGCTAATTTCATGAAAGAAATAGGGAGAAGGTATCCCTAGCTTCTCCTACACCTGTAAAAATTTCCATAGCACGTCTTGAAACATTTCCTCAAAAGTATGATCAAGTTTACAAAACTTCCAAGGGTTGACAACGACAGGGGTATCGATGTTGTCCCAGTAGCTAAAACCTCCTATAACAGTACATGAGGTGTGCAAGCATACATCTGAAGGAGATGACTTCAGCATCAGATGAAGGAATTATACTGTCCAAATCTGAGATTTCACCCTCAGAAACTACCGGCGAATCCTCAGACTTAGGAGAGAGAGCGACCTGTGTAGCAGAAACCTTACTATCTGAACTTTAAACGTCCTCTTGTATTTTCCGTGTAGGTAAGTAAAAACAGAATTTATGTTTACCTGATAAATTACTTTCTCCAACGGTGTGTCCGGTCCACGGCGTCATCCTTACTTGTGGGATATTCTCTTCCCCAACAGGAAATGGCAAAGAGCCCAGCAAAGCTGGTCACATGATCCCTCCTAGGCTCCGCCTTCCCCAGTCATTCGACCGACGTAAAGGAGGAATATTTGCATAGGAGAAACCATATGATACCGTGGTGACTGTAGTTAAAGAAAATAAATTATCAGACCTGATTAAAAAACCAGGGCGGGCCGTGGACCGGACACACCGTTGGAGAAAGTAATTTATCAGGTAAACATAAATTCTGTTTTCTCCAACATAGGTGTGTCCGGTCCACGGCGTCATCCTTACTTGTGGGAACCAATACCAAAGCTTTAGGACACGGATGAAGGGAGGGAGCAAATCAGGTCACCTAGATGGAAGGCACCACGGCTTGCAAAACCTTTCTCCCAAAAATAGCCTCAGAAGAAGCAAAAGTATCAAACTTGTAAAATTTAGTAAAAGTGTGCAGTGAAGACCAAGTCGCTGCCTTACATATCTGATCAACAGAAGCCTCGTTCTTGAAGGCCCATGTGGAAGCCACAGCCCTAGTGGAATGAGCTGTGATTCTGTCAGGAGGCTGCCGTCCGGCAGTCTCGTAAGCCAATCTGATGATGCTTTTAATCCAAAAAGAGAGAGAGGTAGAAGTTGCTTTTTGACCTCTCCTTTTACCAGAATAAACAACAAACAAGGAAGATGTTTGTCTAAAATCCTTTGTAGCATCTAAATAGAATTTTAGAGCACGAACAACATCCAAATTGTGCAACAAACGTTCCTTCTTAGAAACTGGATTCGGACACAAAGAAGGCACGACTATCTCCTGGTTAATGTTTTTGTTAGAAACAACTTTCGGAAGAAAACCAGGTTTAGTACGTAAAACCACCTTATCTGCATGGAACACCAGATAAGGAGGAGAACACTGCAGAGCAGATAATTCTGAAACTCTTCTAGCAGAAGAAATTGCAACCAAAAACAAAACTTTCCAAGATAATAACTTAATATCAACGGAATGTAAGGGTTCAAACGAAACCCCCTGAAGAACTGAAAGAACTAAATTGAGACTCCAAGGAGGAGTCAAAGGTTTGTAAACAGGCTTGATTCTAACCAGAGCCTGAACAAAGGCTTGAACATCTGGCACAGCAGCCAGCTTTTTGTGAAGTAACACAGACAAGGCAGAAATCTGTCCCTTCAAAGAACTTGCAGATAATCCTTTCTCCAAACCTTCTTGAAGAAAGGATAGAATCTTAGGAATTTTTACCTTGTCCCAAGGGAATCCTTTAGATTCACACCAACAGATATATTTTTTCCATATTTTGTGGTAAATTTTTCTAGTTACAGGCTTTCTGGCCTGAACAAGAGTATCAATGACAGAATCTGAGAATCCTCGCTTTGATAAGATCAAGCGTTCAATCTCCAAGCAGTCAGTTGGAGTGAGACCAGATTCGGATGTTCGAACGGACCTTGAACAAGGTGGTCTCGTCTCAAAGGTAGCTTCCATGGTGGAGCCGATGACATATTCACCAGGTCTGCATACCAAGTCCTGCGTGGCCACGCAGGAGCTATCAAGATCACCGATGCCCTCTCCTGATTGATCCTGGCTACCAGCCTGGGGATGAGAGGAAACGGCGGGAATACATAAGCTAGTTTGAAGGTCCAAGGTGCCACTAGTGCATCTACTAGAGTCGCCTTGGGATCCCTGGATCTGGACCCGTAGCAAGGAACCTTGAAGTTCTGACGAGAGGCCATCAGATCCATGTCTGGAATGCCCCACAGTTGAGTAATTTGGGCAAAGATTTCCGGATGGAGTTCCCACTCCCCCGGATGAAATGTCTGACGACTCAGAAAATCCGCTTCCCAATTTTCCACTCCTGGGATGTGGATTGCAGACAAGTGGCAGGAGTGAGTCTCCGCCCATTGAATGATTTTGGTCACTTCTTCCATCGCCAGGGAACTCCTTGTTCCCCCCTGATGGTTGATGTACGCAACAGTTGTCATGTTGTCTGATTGAAACCGTATGAACTTGGCCTTTGCTAGCTGAGGCCAAGCCTTGAGAGCATTGAATATCGCTCTCAGTTCCAGAATATTTATCGGTAGAAGAGATTCTTCCCGAGACCAAAGACCCTGAGCTTTCAGGGGTCCCCAGACCGAGCCCCAGCCCACCAGACTGGCGTCGGTCGTGACAATGACCCACTCTGGTCTGCGGAAGCTCATCCCCTGTGACAGGTTGTCCAGGGACAGCCACCAACGGAGTGAATCTCTGGTCCTCTGATTTACTTGTATCGTCGGAGACAAGTCTGTATAGTCCCCATTCCACTGACTGAGCATGCACAGTTGTAATGGTCTTAGATGAATGCGCGCAAAAGGAACTATGTCCATTGCCGCTACCATCAAACCTATTACTTCCATGCACTGCGCTATGGAAGGAAGAGGAACAGAATGAAGTATTTGACAAGAGTTCAGAAGTTTTGTTTTTCTGGCCTCTGTCAGAAAAATCCTCATTTCTAAGGAGTCTATTATTGTTCCCAAGAAGGGAACCCTTGTTGACGGAGATAGAGAACTCTTTTCTACGTTCACTTTCCATCCGTGAGATCTGAGAAAGGCCAGGAGAATGTCCGTGTGAGCCTTTGCTTGAGGAAGGGACGACGCTTGAATCAGAATGTCGTCCAAGTAAGGTACTACTGCAATGCCCCTTGGTCTTAGCACCGCTAGAAGGGACCCTAGTACCTTTGTGAAAATCCTTGGAGCAGTGGCTAATCCGAACGGAAGTGCCACAAACTGGTAATGCTTGTCCAGGAATGCGAACCTTAGGAACCGATGATGTTCCTCGTGGATAGGAATATGTAGATACGCATCCTTTAAATCCACCGTGGTCATGAATTGACCTTCCTGGATGGAAGGAAGAATTGTTCGAATGGTTTCCATTTTGAACGATGGAACCTTGAGAAACTTGTTTAGGATCTTGAGATCTAAGATTGGTCTGAACGTTCCCTCTTTTTTGGGAACTACGAACAGATTGGAGTAGAACCCCATCCCTTGTTCTCCTAATGGAACAGGATGAATCACTCCCATTTTTAACAGGTCTTCTACACAATGCAAGAATGCCTGTTTTTTTATGTGGTCTGAAGACAATTGAGACCTGTGGAACCTCCCCCTTGGGGGAAGCCCCTTGAATTCCAGAAGATAACCTTGGGAGACTATTTCTAGCGCCCAAGGATCCAGAACATCTCTTGCCCAAGCCTGAGCGAAGAGAGAGAGTCTGCCCCCCACCAGATCCGGTCCCGGATCGGGGGCCAACATCTCATGCTGTCTTGGTAGCAGTGGCAGGTTTCTTGGCCTGCTTTCCTTTGTTCCAGCCTTGCATTGGTCTCCAGGCTGGTTTGGCTTGAGAAGTATTACCCTCCTGCTTAGAGGACGTAGCACTTGGGGCTGGTCCGTTTCTGCGAAAGGGACGAAAATTAGGTTTATTTTTGGCCTTGAAAGACCTATCCTGAGGAAGGGCGTGGCCCTTGCCCCCAGTGATATCAGAGATAATCTCTTTCAAGTCAGGGCCAAACAGCGTTTTCCCCTTGAAAGGAATGTTAAGCAATTTGTTCTTGGAAGACGCATCCGCTGACCAAGATTTTAACCAAAGCGCTCTGCGCGCCACAATAGCAAACCCAGAATTTTTCGCCGCTAACCTAGCCAATTGCAAAGTGGCGTCTAGGGTGAAAGAATTAGCCAATTTGAGAGCACGAATTCTGTCCATAATCTCCTCATAAGAAGAAGAATTATTATTGATCGCCTTTTCTAGCTCATCGAACCAGAAACACGCGGCTGTAGTGACAGGGACAATGCATGAAATTGGTTGTAGAAGGTAACCTTGCTGAACAAACATCTTTTTAAGCAAACCTTCTAATTTTTTATCCATAGGATCTTTGAAAGCACAACTATCTTCTATGGGTATAGTGGTGCGTTTGTTTAGAGTAGAAACCTCCCCCTCGACCTTGGGGACTGTCTGCCATAAGTCCTTTCTGGGGTCGACCATAGGAAACAATTTTTTAAATATGGGGGGAGGGACGAAAGGTATACCGGGCCTTTCCCATTCTTTATTTACAATGTCCGCCACCCGCTTGGGTATAGGAAAAGCTTCGGGGGGCCCCGGGACCTCTAGGAACTTGTCCATTTTACATAGTTTCTCTGGAATGACCAAATTCTCACAATCATCCAGAGTGGATAACACCTCCTTAAGCAGAGCGCGGAGATGTTCCAACTTAAATTTAAATGTAATCACATCAGGTTCAGCTTGTTGAGAAATTTTCCCTGAATCTGAAATTTCTCCCTCAGACAAAACCTCCCTGGCCCCCTCAGACTGGTGTAGGGGCCCTTCAGAACCAATATCATCAGCGTCCTCATGCTCTTCAGTATTTTCTAAAACAGAAATCAAACACAGGAAAGAGGCGCCGTATGTGTGAATCTGAAGAAGCCAACGACAAATATAAGACATGTGCAGGGTACTCACAATGTGAAAAGGCACTCCAATGTGCCTATAGGGGCAGGCTGGTATTCACAGCAAACCAGCTGGCTGAACCGGCTAACCAGGATACCCAAGGTAGAGGACTCTATGTCTTGATGGACTGTGTATACTGGATCCAGCAATGTGGGAACAGGAGAAGGTGTCCCACATCAGACCGGTCCTATACTAACCAGTTTCCACACTGCAGCAAGTCATGTCTACACAGTGTGAAGCTTTCTAGCTTATTGAGTATATTTATCAGCAATGGCTGATAAATATACTCAATAAGCTAGAAAGCTTCACACTGTGTAGACATGACTTGCTGCAGTGTGGAAACTGGTTAGTATAGGACCGGTCTGATGTGGGACACCTTCTCCTGTTCCCACATTGCTGGATCCAGTATACACAGTCCATCAAGACATAGAGTCCTCTACCTTGGGTATCCTGGTTAGCCGGTTCAGCCAGCTGGTTTGCTGTGAATACCAGCCTGCCCCTATAGGCACATTGGAGTGCCTTTTCACATTGTGAGTACCCTGCACATGTCTTATATTTGTCGTTGGCTTCTTCAGATTCACACATACAGCGCCTCTTTCCTGTGTTTGATTTTAGATTTATAACCTTTGGAGGGTGAAGATCGAGTGCTGCCTCCAGTCCAATAGAAGACAGATACCTATACCAGATTGGGTTATCCTGGACTTTGTATATTTGTCTATCATCCTGATCTAGGATTGGGTATAATATTGTGAATACACACACTTACATTGTATCTATGTTATATTAGTACTTTGTTGATTGTTTGCCTGAAACATCCATATATGGTCACGTGGGCCTACATATATATTCTACACCGTTCTTAGTAGCGCCCCCTATTGGGTTATTCCCTTTGTTCTTTTCTAAAACAGAGCAGTCGCGCTTTCGCTGATAAGTGGGCATTTTGGCTAAAATGTTTTTGATAGAATTATCCATTACAGCCGTTAATTGTTGCATAGTAAGGAGTATTGGCGCGCTAGATGTACTAGGGGCCTCCTGTGTGGGCAAGACTGGTGTAGACGAAGGAGGGGATGATGCAGTACCATGCTTACTCCCCTCACTTGAGGAATCATCTTGGGCATCATTTTCTCTAAATTTTGTGTCACATAAATCACATCTATTTAAATGAGAAGGAACCTTGGCTTCCCCACATTCAGAACACAGTCTATCTGGTAGTTCAGACATGTTAAACAGGCATAAACTTGATAAAGTACAAAAAACGTTTTAAAATAAAACAGTTACTGTCACTTTAAATTTTAAACTGAACACACATTATTACTGCAATTGCGAAAAAGTATGAAGGAATTGTTCAAAATTCACCAAAATTTCACCACAGTGTCTTAAAGCCTTAAAAGTATTGCACACCAAATTTGGAAGCTTTAACCCTTAAAATAACGGAACCGGAGCCGTTTTTATATTTAACCCCTTTACAGTCCCTGGTATCTGCTTTGCTGAGACCCAACCAAGCCCAAAGGGGAATACGATACCAAATGACGCCTTCAGAAAGTCTTTTCTATGTATCAGAGCTCCTCACACATGCATCTGCATGTCATGCTTCTCAAAAACAAGTGCGCAATACAGGCGCGAAAATGAGACTCTGCCTATGATTAGGGAAAGCCCCTAGAGAATAAGGTGTCCAATACAGTGCCTGCCGGTTATTTTACAAAATTCCCAAGATTAAAATAATTCCTCAAGGCTATGGAGTATAAAATATGTTTATATATAAATCGATTTAGCCCAGAAAATGTCTACAGTCTTAAAAAGCCCTTGTGAAGCCCTTTTTTTCTGTCTGTAATAAAAATGGCTTACCGGATCCCATAGGGAAAATGACAGCTTCCAGCATTACATCGTCTTGTTAGAATGTGTCATACCTCAAGCAGCAAAAGTCTGCTCACTGTTCCCCCAACTGAAGTTAATTCCTCTCAACAGTCCTGTGTGGAACAGCCATCGATTTTAGTAACGGTTGCTAAAATCATTTTCCTCTTACAAACAGAAATCTTCATCTCTTTTCTGTTTCAGAGTAAATAGTACATACCAGCACTATTTTAAAATAACAAACTCTTGATTGAATAATAAAAACTACAGTTAAACACTAAAAAACTCTAAGCCATCTCCGTGGAGATGTTGCCTGTACAACGGCAAAGAGAATGACTGGGGAAGGCGGAGCCTAGGAGGGATCATGTGACCAGCTTTGCTGGGCTCTTTGCCATTTCCTGTTGGGGAAGAGAATATCCCACAAGTAAGGATGATGCCGTGGACCGGACACACCTATGTTGGAGAAAAACAGATAAAGCCACAGATACCACTGAGGATACCGTGGCTGCAAAATCTGTAGGCAAATATACTCCTCCAGGAGATTGAGAGGAACCGCAGGGCACTGCACGTGATGCCATAAAGGCTTGGGACGTTTAAGGAGAAAGCTGTGGCATTGCCTGAACAGCATCATCCTGGGAGACATAAGGCTCAGAGGCAACCTCTTTTACCTTAAATAGCTTTGGCTAAACAAAATGGTAGAAAGAAAAAAACAGACATTTAAATTAGTCTAAAATTATTCTTAAGAGGCGAAAGGTTCCACTGAAATTATTTTTCTAAATCACTTATGAAAAATTATGTTATTCAATAAATCCTTAACTTAAGGATTTAAAAGGTACATAAACATAGTATGTCTCTAATAAACTCACTTTATTATAAGGCAAGGAAAAGGAATACAGTGACATATAAGCTACAGTGTGCAACTGCTAAAATATAATGCAAAATTATAGTGCTTTATCTACTCCAGATTTATTTCTGCTAGTAATCCAAGCAGAAGAATTCTGAGAACAAGACTCCGTTAGGATTGAAGTCTCTTAACAAAGGTAATCTAGATAATTATATTTTCTCAAAGAGAGAATATATCTAAGTCTCCCAGTAGGTGGTGCTATTGTTCAAGGGCAAAAGACACTCAAAAGGACACAGTGAAACCTTAAACACTGTGTATAGGTTAAATATCTTATGACAAAAAAAAAAAGGTTTTTGCGATATTTCATTTGGGATTGCAGTAAAAAAAGAAAGATACAAGGAGAATATTCGTTTGGCTCCTAGGACGTACCCTGGTCCACACACTTCTACATCACAGAATTGTCTTATCTGAAAAGCTGCTAAGAAAACACTGGGATCACAGCCAGAGGTAAAGTACATGAAAAAACACCTTCGGTTCTTAGAATAAACCCAAGTCAACGTTTACATTGAGGAAAGGATCTATATCGGTATAGAGGGAAAAATTCTTCTGTTTAGATATCTCTGCCTTAATTGAAGGTAACCGCAAATATTCATAAACCCCAGGCAAGTAACTCAGACATTTATTTTGGGATTATTTTTTATTTTAGAAGTCTGAAATACAAAGCCTGCTATATAAAAGTAGAAGTCAATTTCTTGTATATGTTCTAGATGATACTTCCTTTGATTATCGCTGGGAAGCACTATATCATTGGTTTTATCCATATGGAATTGTAATTTATGTTTAACAATTTGTTATCTAGTTTATTAATCCAATATACTTTAGGAATATTTGTTTTAAAAAGTTAAACATTTTTTACTTAATATCGGAATATAATTGAAACAAAAAATTGTATCCATCGCTACATTTAAATCTATTTTTATATTATAACAGACAGATACTACAAATAAGACATTATAGATTTATATCACATAAACACATGTCAACATAAAGAGTTCTCTATTTTATATGAAATAGTTTTAGAAAGTTGAAACGGATCCGTTTAACCCTATTAAGGTTTTTAAATATAACGATTGCAAATCAAATCATCTATCAAAACGAAATCAACTTTAATATTTATATTTTATATGCATGTCTAAAAATAAACCAGTCAAAAAAATTTTTTTCATATTCTAATACTTGGAGTGTTTGTCCTCTCTTTTTTACAAAAAGTTTTTATTAATTGTATCCAATATAAATCCACAAGTTAGACCCCCATCTATTCTATAGTCCATATCTTACTATTAAATACATAAGTATATTACTTATTTAAGCGCAACCTATCTGGAATCAGACTCCATCTTCAAAATTTATGTGAAAAATACATGCAAATTCAGACTAAGTCATTTCAATTATAAAATGTATGTAAAATGTATATAAAATGTATGCAAATTTAGACTGAGTAATTTCTATTTTACTCAAAAACCTTTTTGTCATTAAAGGGGCGTGTTCGCAAGACCGCCTCAGTGAGAGCCGAAAATGGCGCTTCTCTATCAGAGAGAAGGCGGGAACACAGAGTCGGCACAGAAATGAAGCGTGCATCTTAAAATACAAACCTCGCGCTCCATTCTGTCAGCCGAGAGAAGTTAGACCCAAATCATGTCAGCACCCCTTCTAAAATGGCACTGCACTCCAATTTCGCTGTCAGACCTGAGGCTGCTCTCCCGCTCGTTAGCAACACTAGAAACAGGCTAGTACAGTCAGGATGCTCTCATAAGTGAACAAACCATTAAATAAAATGAGCAAGCCTTAGCAATATAAAAGGTTTAAGTAATTAAAGGATTATTAACCCCTAAATAGCCTCTAAAAGTGAGCCATATTAACGTCAAAAAAGTTGGGATATTATATACTGAAAGTATTAACCCCTAGTCTCCCTATTGGTCACCAGACAGTGCCTGCATCCTGCCACTAATATCCTTCCCAAGGATATACATGTCCCACAAATATTGCAGTGTGATCTCAAAAGTGCAAGTCCCCAAACATAGAAGACACAGCACTTACCTGCATCTTGCCATCCAGCAGGAGGACAGCCTACACAGTGTGAGAGGAAGCCACTCCTCACTGGACCTGTAGAAAAAAAGAAAGATCAGAGCAAACCTACTCTGGCTTTCTGTACTAGGGCAGCAAATATGTTAGGAACTTGTAAGGTGGGCCTTGCTGCGTTTCTCTAACTGCTTTAAAGCCACCACTGCCCTACTGAAGAGGCTAACATGGAGTACGGCTAGACCCAATCTTGAGAGGAAGTTCAGAGTAAATCTACTATGGCTTTCAAAATAATAAAATCTTGATTGAAGTGAAATAATCCAATCTTCAGAGACCAAAACTTCACCTCCTCCTTGCACCAAAGGCAAAGAGAATGACTGGGGTTTGTGGGAAGGGGAGTGATACTTAACAACTTGGCTGTCGTGCTCTTTGCCTCCTCCTGCTGGCCAGGAGTGATATTCCCAACAGTAATTGATGATGCCGTGCACTCAACATATCTTAGGAAAGAAAGAACGGCCGAAGACATACACTTGGCATTAATCTTAAGGACAAATATAGCATCACAAATAATTAAGTTACCAAATCACAAAAGGTTAAAAAAAAAAAAAAAAAAAAAGAATCTTCACTGGCAAAATCAGAAAAAATGCTCAGAGACTATTTAACCAAATTGAAAAAGCAGGAGCAACATCAGCAGTAGAGATAGATGGCCTAAATAAGTAACCTGCTTGAAAAAAAAAATGAAAAAAATGCCCTTCTATGAAATGATTCTAACTTCCTATCTAAAAGGTTCATTAAAAGAAGTACTATATTCTAGAGGAATTGTAGTGCGCTTAATCAAAGAAGAAATGGCCACTTCTACCTTAGGGGCACGTCTCGCAAAGATCAATATTAGAAGCAGGTAGGGCAGGGCTCGACAAATCCAGGAGCCAGGGAGCCACTGGCTCTTAACTTGTTGGGTTATTCTACATATATCTATATATTCATTAAAATTATGGGGGGAGATAAAAAACTGAAATTAAAATCCTCCATGTCTCAAAATGAAATCAATGTAAATATTTGTATAGGAAATTAGCACATCTAGGCAAGTATCCCCGCATGCTTTTCCCCAGAAATTCTTAATATACTATGTTTCCAATGCACAAGAGAATTGTGGGTAAGACATTCAAATTCTCAGGGTTTTTGCTTCAAAATACTGTTTTGACACAGCAATCCTTTTAACAGGATTATGGCAGCAAACCACTTGTCTAGTGAGTGATTTCTTGTTTGCTGTCATAATCCTGTTAAAAGGATTGCTGTGTCAAAACAGTATTTTGAAGCAAAAAAAAACTGAGAATTTGCATATCTAATTTGCATATCTTACCCACAATTCTCTTGTGTATTGGAAACATAGTATATTAAGAATTTCTGGGGAAAAGCATGCGGGGATACTTGCCTAGATGTGCCAATTTCCTATGCAAATATTTACATTGATATATCTATATAGAAATACCACTGTCTGGATCCTAAAAGTTTGTCTGGCTCCTAAATATTCTTGCTGGCTCCTAAATTTTAAACAGATTTGTCGACCCCTGATTAGGGAATACAAATTTTTAAACCTTGCAGAAGGATTAAAAAGGATTACCTGGTTTAGAACACTGCATTGAAACTATCTAAGAGACTGAACCGTTTTTTACCAAAACACACTGACTGTCTTTTTTCCAAGGCACCAGTCTTGGAAAAAAGCAGCAGCAACACCCAGCCAGTGACATCACGAATTGGAGGCGGACACACAGACACAGTGTGTTTTGGAAAAAGCCGGTCCTGGCATAAGGGGTAAGGCCACCTGAATATTAAAATATACCAAGTCAGAGCTGGTGAGTCCCTGCGGAGGATCTGCTGGTCTGGTGAGCTTGGTCTCTAGTAGGACCGCTGGTCTGTTTACATGCTACAGTGATTTATACTGTGAATTCCCTGTCAATAAAGAAGGGAGGCTTACTTAGCCCTGTAATGTTACACTTATATGAACTGCAACGTGTTGTGGATACATTGTACACTATTCCAGGTGGAACTTAAACTGATTACGTTGTGCCACATTACATGGCTATGATATATTTTAAGTTGCAACATTTATACCGGTAACAGTTATTCAGGGATCCCCGATATAGACTCAGTTGAATTTGTTTGTTTTTTTATTGCCCTAATAAATATTAATTTGATTTATCTCAATACGAGTGTGATGTATACGCTAATTTCTTCTTAAAGGGATGGCGTCAGTACTTTTGTATTTGATTGGCTTAATAGAGGGCTGCAGGATTAGGTTTACTGATAGAGGATATAGAGGAGATAGATAGATATCAGAAAAAAAACTGCTTCTATAGGCTAAAGTGACAAGTATTTAATGTGACCTCCCCTTATACTTGAGCAATAGCAGGAACCTGGCTCTCGTAAACCTAAATTGAATGGAACCCTTTGTTAACAACTATATACAGGTTTTAAAGGGATACTAAACCCAATTTTTTTAATTCATGATTCAAATAGAGCATGCAATTTTAAGCAACTTTCTATTTTACTCCTATTATCAATTTTTCTTCGTTCTCTTGCTATCTTTATTTGATAAGCAAGAATTTAAACTTAGGAGCTAGACCATTTTTGGCTCAGCACCCGGGTTGCGCTTGCTGATTAGTGGCTAGATGTATCAACAAAAAAGCTAGGAGCGAGACCAAAAATCTAGGAGTCTGGTATTTTTCGGGGGGGGGGGGGGGGGTACCGACAACATCTTACTCTCCCTGCTCTGCCTCTCCAGGGCAGCATTTCAGCTATTTACAAAGATGTTGTTTCTATTTTTTGCACCATTACCATTAGATGTCATGGAGAGTGGGTGTGAGCATGGGTGGTACATTTGAGAGGCGCTGCTCTGACAGGGACACCAAGAACCAGCCTGGATCCCCGCATGCAGGGGAGGGTTTGAAGGGGGATCTGCAGGGTATTAGTACTCATACCCAATCAGGGTTCCATTAACTTTAATCTGTCTTATTATTTGAATGTTGAGCCACAGTACTTATCGCTATCTATGAGCAGAGTTGTCAGCAACGTGCAGCATAGAGTTTCCAGTTCTTCAGCTCAGACGCTTCTTCACATGACCGAGTCTGTCCCCCATTGGCCAAGCAGCACTCTGGGACTTGCAGCCACCAGCCATGCGGCCTAGAAAGCATCCATCCGCATTGGGTTAAATTTGAGGTGCAGCTGTTAGCAACACAGTGATTGGCAGGGAATAAGAGAGCTCCCTTGAGAGTCTTGGGGCTTCCAAACCAAGACCCAATGCATGGGTTAAATTATACAATAATTTGCGCTTTGGAAAGCTGAAAATGATATAATATTAGAATATATTACATTACCCCACCTGGCTACTTAATGCCACTCGGTTGGCAACATTTTATATGGAGAACACTGTAGTCCGAAAACATATCAGATGGGATAAAAACGTTTTACCTTGTATGCTAACAATTTATGCAGGGTTTAAGTTCAAATACTCTCAAGATGGATGAGAAAAAAAGGAAAAAGATAACTAAATAAAGCTATAACGGTTTCCAATACAAAACTACATAACTGTAAGAGAACACTAAACATTGAAGGGAGGTGGGAAATATGTTTATTCTAAATAAAAAGGCAAGCTTACTTGTCTAAAGTCTCCAAAGCTCGCAATTCTATTTCAAAGTAAAAAACAAAAAACACAGCTCTAATGCAGTTTTCAGACACTACATTTAAAAAGCAAATATTTCTATTTTTGTTAAAACAGAAGCTTATTTTTAGTTATCAGAGACAGCACATTTGCACCAGATGTGGCATAACAGGAAAGTCCAACAAAGAGCATCAGCCATTACAGCTTCTTAGAAACCACACTGAAGTAAATGTAATAATTTTAAAACGTTTACATCTCTGCGCCTACTGAGCTGCTTTTCACTAAAATCAGAAAAGTTGTACTCCATTAGAATTTCAAGGGACATTAAATACATTTCATGCACCTCCGTCTAACGATGGATGCTGACATTTTGGAACCTAGGTTTTACTACCTATGTTCAAAAACATTAGCACTGGAATGCAATGAAAGCTAGATTTCAACATGGCAGTACCTAGAGGGAGGTAGGAAATTACTTCAATATAATGCTTATAAAATGTATTTTGTATTTACTGTCCCTTTCATAAGCAGCAGCTATTTATATGTAGCACTTTCTAGAATACCATATATGGCCATCTTTTTTTTCCTTATTTACTTGTTACACATATACATTTTTTATATTGGAGGAATATATAACAATATATGATCAGTCTATTAAACTAATTTGTAGCCCCTATCAGAATTATTGCATAAGCACAAGATTATTTAAGTTTAGATGTATTTTTCTTTAGCTTCCAGGGAACTAAAACGGAAACTGAGGTTACACAAAACATGCCCTGCATAGTTATGTAATTTTCAACCTTCCTTAGATCTTCCAAATAAGCAGCTGTGGTTTTGCAGGAATTTGGATTATTTCTGTGAATCACATTTTGCGCATCTTCTGTGTCCTACCATAACCACAAAATCGACCGGTTTATAATTTTATTCTGACAGTGCATTTTACAAAACCCATAATTTTTATTCTCAAGCAGAAAAGTGGGTATTAAAATTTGAGGCTATGATCTTCATGAAAATTAATGAAATACTACCATTCGTTTATTAGATGAATTACTAAAAAGAGTTTTACAAAAACACTGCAAATATAAAAGGGTACAGTATGAACAAAGAATCATACGTATTAACCTTTTCACTTTGGAGTCCTACTTCTAAAATTCAAAAAAGCAGAAACAAAGCTATCAGGATGGGTAAATATGGCGGAATAAAAGGAAGTTTCCTTTATTCAAAATGGTACAAATCTATAAACCCTACATTCAAAATAATATGAAAAGTTTAGTCAAGCAGATAGTGAATATGAAATCTGTTAATTCTAAGATTGTTTCCATTTTCCTTTATTTCATAGAGGCCTATAAAATAATGAAACTATCCTCTAAATAAAATACAAATAAACATATGTTTCTTCTGGCAGAAGAAACAGAATATTAGGGTGAGAATTATATTCTATGTAGTCAGGTTGTAGATTTCAGCATTTAATTTATATTGGCAAGAAGTTTTCTGCTTATTGAGAGGGACTTGAAAGCAAATAGCTTTATACAGTTGCAACTAGCTCTAAGATACATAAGGCTTGATCTGTAGAATCTGGCACTATGCTTCTTTAGAGAAGCTTACTGCCAAAGTCAGCTTTTGTTGATATTGTAGCACACAAAAGTAGCACACATGTAGCCATCAAAATAATAGATTTATCATATCATTATATATATGAAGAAGCATAGTGCCAGATTCTATAGATCAAGCCTTATGTATCTTAGAGCTAGTTGCAACTGTATAAAGCTATTTGATTTCCAGTCCCTCTGAATAAGCAGAAAACTTATTTTTCCTATGTGGCCACTCACACGGTCACTGTTGTCTACCGGGGTGCACTATAAAATATTTCCAATAGAAGCAAATGAGGAAAGCACTCACCGGATTTAACGACAGACAGACATACACAAATATGTTCAAAAATTAGGAGCCAGTAAGAATATTTAGGAGCCAGACAGTTTGATTTGTATAAAGATATATGGAGAATAACCCAAAAAGTTAGGAGCCAGGGGTAAAATTCTAGGAGCCACTGGCTCCTGGGTTTGGATAGATAGATAGATGATAGATAGAGATATACACATACACACACATACATACATATATCTTAGGGTTGCACCTATACATTTTTTTTTTATTTTTTTTTTAAGAATGAGTACAAGTACCCATACTTGTTTTCAAATACTCGCCGATACCAATTACCGATACTTTATTTACTGTCATGTGACAGTTTACCAAGCACAATACAGACTAACTATTTAAGATTCCTTCTTTATAATTATGAAGGACTGTAACTCAAAAGACATTATGAAATAAAACAGTTTTATTTGTCACAAAGTTCACAGAACATGTTTATAAATTAAAAATATTACAATAAAATATATTAATA
>NC_069502.1:617817068-617857068 GCF_027579735.1 Bombina bombina | reverse complement strand
GAATGCGTGAGACATATACCTGACATCAATTCGAATGATATCAAAAATGGCATCACAAATGAAATTATTAGCATGTTGAATTAGCTTAAAAATGCTATACACATTATGATCTGGTACTTGTTGTGCTAAAGTTTCCAACCAAAAAGTTGTAGCCGCAGCATCATCAGCCAAAGAAATAGCAGGCCTAAGAGATGACCTGAACATAAATAAGCCTTCCTTAGATAAGATTCAAGCTTCCTATCTAAAGGATCTTTAAAAGAAGTACTATCTGCCGTAGGAATAGTAGTACGCTTTGCAAGAGTAGAGATAGCCCCATCAACTTTGGGGATCTTTGCCGACTGATAGATTGGAGTTTTGGGAAAAGGATACAGTTTCTTAAACCTTTAAGGAGTGAATAAAGTACCCAGACTATTCCATTCCTTAGAAATTACATCTGAAATAGCATCAGGAACTGGAAAAACCTTTGGAATAACTACATGAGGTTTAAAAACCGAATTTAAACGTTTACTGGTTTTAATATCAAGAGGACTAGTCTCCTCCATATCTAATGCTCTTTTAATAAGGAACGAATATACTCCATTTTAAATAAGTATGAAGATTTGTCAGTGTCAATATCTGAGACAGAATCTTCTGAACCAGATAGATCCTCATCAGAGATAGATAAATCAGAATGATGTCGGTCACTTAAAAATTCATCGAATTTATGAGAAGTTGTAAAAGACCTTTTACGTTTATTAGAAGGTGGTATAACAGACAGAGCCTTCTGAATAGAATTAGAAACAAATTCTCTCACATTAACAGGAATATCCTGAACATTAGATGTTCAAGGAACAACAGGTAATGGATTACTACTAATGGAAAAATTGTCTGCATTTGAAAGTTTATCATGACAACTAACACAAACGACAGCCGGAGGAACAGTTACCACAAGTTTACAACAAATGCACTTAGCTTTAGTAGAACCGACATCAGGCAGCAGCATTCCAGAAGTAGATTCTGAGACAGGGTCAGTTTGAGACATCTTGCAATATGTAATGGAAAAAACAACATATAAAGCAAAATTATCAATTTCCTTATATGACAGTTTCAGGAATGGGAAAAAATGCAAACAAAATAAGCCTCTGGAAACCAGAAGCAAAATGAAATAAGGACTTAAATAATGTCAAAAATCTGGCCCCAAGTATGACGCCCACAACTGACAAAATATTTTTTGGCGCCAAGAACGTCTGCAACAAACACGAGTGTCAGATGACGCAACTATTTGAAAACTCAGCGTCAACTAAGACGCTGGAAATTACGAAATTACATCAAACGTAATTCTCGCGCCAAAAAAGTCTTGCCCCAAAAATGATGCAATAAATTATAGCATTTTGCGCTCCCGTGAGCCTAACAGCCCGCAATTTAGAAAAGAAAGTCAATTCGAAAAATTTTCAGGTAAGAAAAAAATTGTTGTTTTTTTATTTTTTTATTTTTATATGCATTTCCCAAAATGAAACTGACAGTCTGTAAGAAGGAAATATACTGATTAACCTGAATCATGGCAAATATAAGTATAAAACATATATTTAAAACTTTACATATAAAGTGCCAAACCATAGCTGAGAGTGTCTTAAATAAAAGAAAACATACTTACCAAAAGACACTCATCTACATAAAGTAGATAGCCAAACCAGTACTGAAACGAGAATCAGCAGAGGTAATAGTATATAAGAGTATATCATTGATCTGAAAAACAAAATTTATACTTACCTGATAAATTACTTTCTCTTGCGGTGTATCCAGTCCACGGATTCATACTTTACTTGTGGGATATTCTCATTCCCTACAGGAAGTGGAAAAGAGAGCACACAGCAAAGCTGTCCATATAGCTCCCGCTCTAGCTCCACCCCCGTCATTCGACCAAAGGTTAGGAAGAAAAAGGAGAAACCATAGGGTGCAGCGGTGACTGTAGTTTAAACAAAAAAAATTTACCTGACTTAAATGACAGGGCGGGCCGTGGACTGGATACACCGCAAGAGAAAGTAATTTATCAGGTAAGCATAAATTCTGTTTTCTCTTGCAAGGTGTATCCAGTCCACGGATTTATCCTTTACTTGTGGGATACCAATACCAAAGCTTTAGGACACGGATGAAGGGAGGGAATAAGACAGGTACCTTAAACGGAAGGCACCACTGCTTGCAAAACCTTTCTCCCAAAAATAGCCTCCGAAGAAGCAAAAGTATTGAATTTGTAAAATTTGGAAAAAGTATGCAGTGAAGACCAAGTCGCTGCCTTACAAATCTGTTCAACAGAAGCCTCATTTTTGAAAGCCCATGTGGAAGCCACTGCTTTGGTAGAATGAGCAGTAATTGTTTCAGGAGGCTGCTGGCCAGCAGTCTCATAGGCCAAACAGATTATGCTTTTCAGCCAAAAGGAAAGAGGTAGCAGTAGCCTTCTGACCTCTCCTCTTACCAGAATAGATAACAAACAAAGAAGATGTTTGTCTGAAATCCTTAGTTGCTTGTAAATAGAACTTTAAAGCATGAATTACATCAAGATTGTGTAATAGACGTTCCTTCTTCGAAGATGGATTAGGACACAGAGAAGGAACAACTATTTCCTGGTTAATATTCTTGTTAGAAACAACTTTAGGAAGAAAACCAGGCTTGGTGCGCAAAACTACCTTATCTGCGTGGAACACCAGGTAAGGTGAATCACACTGTAAGGCAGATAATTCTGAAACTCTTCTAGTAGAAGAGATAGCTATCAAAAACAAAACTTTCCAAGATAACAACTTAATGTCTATGGAATGTAAAGGTTCAAACGGAACCCCTTGAAGAACTGAAAGAACTAGATTTAAACTCCATGGCGGAGCCACAGGTTTATAGACAGGCTTGATTCTGACTAAAGCCTGAGCAAACGTTTGAACGTCTGGTACCTCTGCCAGACGCTTGTGTAACCGGATAGACAAAGCAGATATTTGTCCTTTTAAGTAACTAGCTGACAATCCTTTCTCCAGTCCTTCTTGGAGAAAAGACAATATCCTGGGAATCCTAATCTTACTCCATGAGTAACCCTTGGATTCACACCAACAAAGATATTTCCGCCATATCTTATGGTAGATTTTCCTGGTGACAGGCTTTCTAGCCTGAATCAGAGTATCTATAACTGACTCAGAGAACCCAAGCTTTGATAGAATTAAGTGTTCAATCTCCAAGCAGTCAGACGTAGAGAAACTAAATTTGCATGCTTGAACGGACCCTGTATCAGAAGATCCTGCCTCATTGGCAATGTCCATGGTGGGACAGATGACATGTCCACTAGGTCTGCATACCAAGTCCTGCGTGGCCACGCAGGCGCTATCAGAATCACCGAAGCCTTTTCCTGCTTGATTCTGGCAACCAGACGCGGGAGGAGAGGAAACGGTGGAAACACATAGGCCAGATTGAAGGACCAAGGCGCTGCTAGAGCATCTATCAACACCGCCTGGGGATCCCGGGACCTGGACCCATAAAGAGGAAGTTTGGCATTCTGACGGGATGCCATCAGATCCAACTCTGGAGTGCCCCATAGCTGAGTCAGCTGGGCAAATACCACCGGGTGGAGTTCCCACTCCCCCGGATGAAAAGTCTGATGGCTTAGAAAATCCGCTTCCCAGTTGTCTACTCCTGGGATGTGAATTGCCGAGAGGTGGCAAGAGTGATCCTCCGCCCACCTGATTATTTTGGTTACTTCCATCATTGCTAGGAGACTCCTTGTACCCCCTTGATGGTTGATGTAAGCTACAGTCGTGATGTTGTCCGACTGAAATCTGATGAATTTGGCCGCAGCTAGTTGAGGCCATGCCTGAAGCGCGTTGAATATAGCCCTCAGTTCCAGAATGTTTATCGGGAGAAGAGTTTTTTCCCGAGACCATAAGCCCTGAGCTTTCAGGGAGTCCCAGACCGCACCCCAGCCTAACAGACTGGCGTCGGTCGTTACAATGATCCACTCTGGTCTGCGGAAACATATTCCCTGAGACAGGTGACCCTGAGACAACCACCAGAGAAGAGAATCTCTGGTCTCCTGGTCCAACTGAATTTGAGGAGACAAATCTGCATAATCCCCATTCCACTGTTTGAGCATGCATAGTTGCAGTGGTCTGAGGTGTATCCGAGCAAAAGGGACTATGTCCATTGCCGCTACCATTAGTCAGATTGTCTCCATGCACTGAGCTACAGATGGCTGAGGAATGGAATGAAGAGCTCGGCAAGTAGTTAACAGTTTTAACTTTCTGACCTCCGTCAGAAATATTTTCATTTCTACCGAGTCTATCATGGTTCCTAGGAATGGAACTCTTGTGAGGGGGGAGAGAGAACTCTTTTTTTACGTTCACCTTCCACCCGTGAGACCTCAGAAAGGCCAATACGATCTCTGTGTGAGACTTGGTTCTTTGGAAAGTCGACGCCTGAATTAAGATGTCGTCTAGGTAAGGCGCCACTGCTATGCCCCGCGGTCTTAGAACCGCCAGGAGGGACCCTAGCACCTTTGTGAAAATTCTGGGAGCACTGGCCAACCCGAAAGGAAGAGCCACAAACTGATAATGCTTGTCCAGAAAGGCGAACCTGAGAAACTGGTGATGATCTTTGTGGATAGGAATATGCAGATACGCATCCTTTAGATCCACGGTAGTCATATATTGACCCTCCTGGATCATTGGTAAGATTGTCCGAATGGTCTCCATCTTGAATGATGGGACTCTGAGGAATTTGTTTAGAATTTTGAGATCCAGGATTGGTCTGAAAGTTCCTTCTTTTTTGGGAACCACAAACAGGTTTGAGTAAAACCCCAGTCCTTGTTCTGCAATTGGAACTGGGTGGATCACTCCCATTTTAAGTAGATCTTCTACACAGCGTAAAAACACCTCTCTCTTTGTCTGATCTGTAGACAGACGAGAAATGTGGAACCTTCCCCTTGGAGGAGAGTCCTTGAATTCTAGAAGGTATCTCTGGGCTACAATCTCTAAATGCCCAAGGATCGTGTACATCTCTTGCCCAGGCCTGAGCGAAGAGAGAGGGAGTCTGTCCCCTACTAGATCTGGTCCCGGATCGGGGGCTACCCCTTCATGCTGTCTTGGTGGCAGCTGCAGGCTTTTTGGCCTGTTTACCCTTATTCCAGCCCTGGTAAGGTTTCCAGGTTGCCTTGGGCTGTGAAGCGTTACCCTCTTGCTTTGCAGCCGGAGAGAATGAAGCGGGGCCGTTCCTGAAATTGCGAAAGGAACGAAAATTAGCTTTGTTCTTGGTCTTAAAGGGCTTGTCCTGAGGGAGAGCATGGCCTTTTTCCCCGGTGATATCTGAAATAATCTTTTTCAATTCAGGCCCGAAGAGGGTCTTTCCTTTGAAAGGAATGTTCAAAAGCTTGGATTTGGACGACACATCGGCCAACCAGGACTTTAGCCATAGCGCCTTGCGCGCCAAAATGGCGAAACCTGAATTTGTCGCTGCTAACTTAGCTATTTGGAAAGCGGCGTCAGTGATAAAAGAATTAGCTAGCTTTAGAGCCTTAATTCTATCCATAATTTCCTCATATGAGGTCTCCATCTGGAGCGAGTCTTCCAGTGCCTCAAACCAGAAAGCAGCTGCAGTAGTTACAGGAATAATGCAGGCAATAGGTTGGAGAAGAAAACCTTGTTGAACAAAAATTTTCTTAAGTAACCCCTCTAACTTCTTATCCATAGGGTCTTTAAAAGCACAACTGTCTTCAATTGGTATGGTTGTGCGTTTAGCAAGTGTAGAAATAGCCCCCTCCACCTTAGGGACCGTCTGCCACGAGTCCCGCACAGGGTCAGGTATGGGGAACAAAAACAGGAGGGGGAGCAAAGGGAACACCTGGTCAATCCCACTCCCTAGTAACGATATCCGCAATCCTCTTAGGGACCGGAAACGTATCTGTGTAAACAGGGACCTCTAGGTACTTGTCCATTTTACACAATTTCTCTGGGATCACCAAAGGGTCGCAGTCATCCAGAGTAGCTAATACCTCCCTAAGCAAAACGCGGAGGTGTTCTAGTTTAAATTTAAAAGCCAATGTATCTGAATCTGTCTGAGGAGGAACCCTTCCTGAATCAGAGACTTCTCCCTCAGACATCAAATCCCTCGCTCCCACTTCAGAGCGTTGTGAGGGTATATCGGATACGGCTACCAAAGCGTCAGAATGCTCATAATCTGTTCTTAAAACGGAGCTATCACGCTTTGCAGGCAACACAGGCAGTTTAGATAAGAAGGCTGTAAGAGAATTATCCATGACTGCCGCTAAGTCTTGTAATGTAAAAGGGTTAGACGCACTAGAGGTACTAGGCATCACTTGCGCGGGCGTAACTGGTTGTGACACTTGGGGAGAGGCAGACGGGCTACCCTCGTTACCTTCAGTCTGAGAATCATCTTGGGCCACATTTTTAAGTGCAACAATATGATCTTTAAAGTGTATAGACATATCAGTACAAGTGGGACACATTCTGAGAGGGGGTTCCACCATGGCTTCTAAACACATTGAACAAGGATTTTCCTTAGTGTCAGACATGTTTAATAAACTAGTAATATATACAAGCAGGCTTGGAAATCACTTTAATCAAATAAACACAATTTGAAAAAAACGTTACTGTGCCTTTAAGAGATAAAAAGCACACAATTTTACAAAACAGTGAAAAATGCAGCAATTCTGAAATTTTCACAGTATGTACTTAAAGCCTTAATAAGATTTCACCACAAGTTTCAAAACGATTAACCCCTTAATGCCCAAACCGGAGCAGCCTAAAGACAACAACCGGTTAAAAACAGTACAACACCTTGCCACAGCCTTGCTGTGGCCCTACCTACCCTTAGGGATCAGATTTGGGGGAATATAGCTTCTATAAGGCCCTCAAACAGCAGCAGGACCCTCCATGTGAAGCAGCATGAACTTCTCTGCAATTCTAACTGTGCATCTGAGGCGCAAAATTAGGCCCCTCCCACTCTACTCCGGAGTTGTGAGGCCTAGTAAATCACTCTTAAGTGACTAAAAAACAGCCATGTGGGTAATAACCCCAGAAAGAACCTCAAAAGGACTTTCAAAGTGTCTACAAACGATATTTTTCTTGAATAAACAATCGATTGCCCTGAATCAGTGTCAACTAGCATAATTAGCCCTGTTATGTAAGCATTCAATTCCTTACTAAGTCTGTGAACATAGCTTACCCTCCCCTCATGTGGATATTGTCAGTCTCTTCTAGCATTATCTAAGTCTTGTCTAGAAATAAATGACTGAACATACCTCATTGCAGATTACCCTGCAAACCATTCCCCCCAACTGAAGTTTTCTGGTGCTCCTCAGTCCTGTGTGGGAACAGCAGTGGATTTTAGTTACAACATGCTAAAATCATTTTCCTCTCAGCAGAAATCTTCATCCCTTTTCTGCTAGAGAGTAAATAGTACAAACCTGTACCATTTAAAATAAACTTTTGATTGAAGATAATAAAAACTGCAATTCTAACACCACATTCACTTTACCCTCCCGTAGAGAGACCCTAGTGCTTAGAGCCGACAAAGAGAATGACTGGGGGGTGGAGCTAGAGGGGGAGCTATATGGACAGCTTTGCTGTGTGCTCTCTTGCCACTTCCTGTAGGGAATGAGAATATCCCACAAGTAAAGGATGAATCCGTGGACTGGATACACCTTGAAAGAGAAAGGGAGGTAGGAGATGAATCTCTACGACCGATAACAGAACCTATGAAATAGATCCCAGTTAGGATGACCATTGTATTCAATAGGTAATACTCCCTTCACATCCCTCTGTCATTCACTGCACTCTGAGAGGAACCGGGCTTCAGCATGCTGAGAAGCGCATATCAACGTAGAAATCTAGCACAAACTTACTTCACCACCTCCATAGGAGGCAAAGTTTGT
This sequence comes from Bombina bombina, assembly GCF_027579735.1. Lineage (NCBI taxonomy): Eukaryota > Metazoa > Chordata > Amphibia > Anura > Bombinatoridae > Bombina > Bombina bombina. The sequence goes on along the minus strand of NC_069502.1, from coordinate 617,849,168 downwards.
AAAACTGAATTGTGGGTGTGGTGGGGGGTGTATTTATAGGCATTTTGACGTTTTTTGGTGCCAAAACATTTTTCTGTTTGGGCCAAATATTTTCATTAAGATCCCATTCCTATATGCCTCTTGCCTTTTTCTCTTTCAGAAGGCTATGCTGTTTGCATTTTTTCCCATTCCTGAAACTGCCATATAAGGAAATTGATAATTTTGCTTTATATGTTGTTTTTTTTCTCTTACATTTGCAAGATGTCTCAATCTGATCCCGTCTCAGAATTCACTGTTGGATCCCTGCTGCCTGATAACAGTTCTACCAAAGCCAAGTGCATTTGTAGTAAACTTGTGGAGATTATACAGTACCTCCAGCTGTGGTTTGTAATAGTTGTCATGATAAATTTTTACATGCAGAAAATGTATCCATCAGTAGAAGTTCATTACCTGTTGTTGTTCCTTCAACATCTAATGCACAAGATATACCTGTAAATTTAAAAGAATTTATTTCTAATTCTATTCAGAAGGCTTTGTCTGCCATTCCACCTTCTAATGAACATAAAAGGTCTTTTAAAACTTTTCATACAGTTGATGAAATTTCAAATGACCGGCAACATACTGATTTATCCTTCTCTGATGAGGATCTAATTCAGAAGATACTGCCTCAGATATTGACACTGACAAATCCTCATATTAATTTAAAATGGAGTATATTCGTTCTTTATTAAAGGAAGTGTTGATTACATTAGATATGGAGGAAACTAGTCCTCTTGATATCAAAACTAGTAAACGTTTAAATTCTGTTTTATAAACCTCCTGTGGTTATTCCAGAGGTTTTTCCAGTTCCTGATGCCATTTCTGATATGATTTCTAAAGAATGGAATAGGCCTGGTACTTCTTTTATTCCTTCTTCAAAGTTTAAAAAATGCTATCCTTTGCCAGCAGTTACATTGGAGTTTTGGGAAAAGATCCCCACAGTTGATGGGGCTATTTCTACTCTTGCTAAACGTACTACTATTCCTATGGAAGATAGTACTTCTTTTAAAGATCCTATAGATAGGAAACTTGAATCTTATCTAAGGAAAGCTTATTTATATTCAGGTCATCTTCTTAGGCCTGCAATTTCTTTGGCTGATTTTGCAGCTGCTTCAACTTTTTGGTTGGAAACTTTAGGGCAACAAGTATCGGATCATGATTTGTCAAGCATTGTTAAGTTGATTCAACATGCTAATAAATTTCATTTGTGATGCCATTTTTGATATCATCAAAATTGATGTTAGATATGTCTTTAGCTATTTTAGCTAGAAGAGCTTTGTGGCTCAAATCTTGGAATGCTGATATGACTTCTAAGCCCAGATTGCTATCTCTTTCTTTCCAATGTAATAAATTATTTGGTTCTCAGTTGGATTCAATCATTTCAACTGTCACTGGGGGGGGGGAAGGGAGTTGTTTTGCCTCAGGATAAAAAAAAAACTAAGGGTAAATCTAAAGCTTCTAACCGTTTTCGTTCCTTTTGACATAAGGAACAGAAATCTAATCCTTCCCCAAAGGAATCTGTTTCCAATTGGACGCCTTCCTCAAATTGGAATAAATCCATGCCATTTAAGAGATCAAAGCCAGCCCCCAAGTCCGCATGAAGGTGCGGCCCTCATTCCAGCTCAGCTGGTAGGGGGGCAGATTAAAATTTGTCAAAGATGTTTGGATCAATTCGGTCCAAAATCATTGGATTCAGAGTATTGTCTTTCAGGGGTACAGAATAGGATTCAGAGTAAGACCGCCTGTAAGAAGATTTTTTTCTCTCACGCATTCCAGCAAACCCAGTAAAGGCTCAGGCTTTCCTGAAGTGCGTTTTAGACCTGGAGTTATCGGGGGTAATCACGCCAGTTCCGTTTCAGGAACAGGGTCTGGGGTTTTATACAAATCTATTCATTGTCCCAAAGAAAGAAAATTCATTCAGACCAGTTCTGGTTCTAAAGATTTTAAATCGATATGTAAGAGTACCAACTTTCAAAATGGTGACTATAAGGACTATTCTGCCTTTTGTTCAGCAAGGGCATTATATGTCCACAATAGACTTACAGGATGCATATCTTCATATTCCGATTCATCCAGATCACTATCAGTTCCTAAGATTCTCTTTTCTAGACAAGCATTACCAATTTGTTGCTCTTCCTTTTGGCCTAGCGACAGCTCCAAGAATCTTTTCAAAGGTTCTAGGTGCTCTACTCTCTGTAATCAGAGCGGGGGTATTGCGGTATTTCCTTATTTGGATGATATCTTGGTACTCGCTCAGTTTTACGTTCTGCAGAATCTCACACGAATTAACTAGTGTTGTTTTTCAAAGACATGGTTGGAGGATCAATTTATCAAAAAGTTCTTCGATTCCTCAGACATAGGTAACCTTTTTAGGTTTCCAGATAGATTCAGTGTCCCTGACTTTGTCTCTAACAGACAAGAGACATTTGAAATTGGTTGCAGCCTGTCAGAACCTTCAGTCTCAGTCATTCCCTTAAGTAGCTATGTGCATGGAAGTTTTAGGTCTCATGACTGCAGCATCGGACGCGATCCCCTTTGCTCGTTTTCATATAAGTCCTTTCCAGCTTTGTATGCTGAACCAATGGTGCAGGGATTATACAAGGATATCACAATTAATATCCTTAAATCCCAATGTTCCACTTTCTCTCACTTGGTGGTTAGATCACCATCGTAAAATTTTAGGGGCCTCTTTCGTTCGTCCAACCTGGACTGTGATGACAACAGATGCAAGTCTTTCAGGTTGGGGAGCTGTTTGGGGATCTCTGACAGCACAAGGGATTTGGAAATCTCAAGAGGCGAGATTACCAATCAATATTCTGGAACTCTGTGCTATTTTCAGAGCCCTTCAGTCTTGGCCTCTGTTGAAGAGAGAACCATTCATTTGTTTTCAGACATCAATATCACAACTGTGGCATATGTCTATCATCAGGGTGGGACTCACAGTCCTCAAGCTATGAAAGAGGCGGAATCCAGCTCCTGTCTTATATCTGCGGTTCATATCCCAGGTATAGACAATTGGGAGGTGGATTACCTCAGTCAGACTTTACATCCGGGAGAATGGTCTCTCCACCCAGATGTGTTTTCTCAAATTGTTCAGATGTGCGGGCTTCCAGAAATAGATCTGACGGCATCTCATCTAAACAAAAAACTTCCCAGGTACCTGTCCAGGTCCAGGGATCCTCAAGCGGAAGCAGTGGATGCATTGACACTTCCTTGGTGTTATCAACCGGCTTATATTTTCCCGCCTCTAGTTCTTCTTCCAAGAGTGATCTCCAAAATCATCATGGAGCAATCGTTTGTGCTGCTGGTGGCTCCAGCATAGCCTCACAGGTTTTGGTATGTGGATCTTGTTTGCATGTCCAGCTGCCAACCTTGGCCACTTCCATTAAGGCCAGACCTATCTCAAGGTCCGTTTTTCCATCAAGATCTCAAATCATTAAATTTGAAGGTATGGAAATTGAACGCTTAGTGCTTAGTCAGAGGTTTCTCTGACTCAGTGATTAATACTATGTTGCAGGCTCGTAAATCTGTTTCTAGAAAGATTTATTATTGAGTTTTGAAGACTTACATTTCATGGTGTTCTCATAAATTCTCTTGGCATTCTTTCAGAATTCCTAGAATTTTACAATTTCTTCAGGATGGTTTGGATAAAGGTTTGTCTGCAAGTTCCTTGAAAGGACAAATCTCTGCTCAGTTTTATTTCATAGAAAGATTGCTAAACTTCCCGATATTCATTGTTTTGTGCAGGCTTTGGTTCGTACCACGCCTGTCATTAAATCAATCTCTCCTCCTTGGAGTCTTAATTTGGTTTTGAAGGCTTTATAGACTCCTCCGTTTGAGCCTATGCATTCTTTCTTGGAAAGTGTTGTTTCTTTTGGCCATCTCTTGCTAGAAAAGTTTCTGAATTATCCATTCTCTCTTATGATTCTCGTTTTCTAATTTTTTAATCAGGATAAGGCAGTTCTGCAGACTTCATTTAAATTCCTACCTAAGGTTGTAAATTCTAACATTAATAGAGAAATTATTGTCCCTTCTTTGTGTCCTAATCCTAAGAATCATTTGGAAAGATGTTTACATTTTTGGATGTGGTGAGAGCTTTGAAATATGTTGAAGCTACTAAAGATTTCAGGAAGACTTCTAGTCTGTTATCTTTTCTGGTTCCAGGAAAAGTCAGAAAGCTTGTGCCGTTTCCTTGGCCTCGTGGTTAAAACTTTTGATTCATCAAGCCTATTTGGAGTCGGGTCAAGCCCCGCCTCAGAGAATTACAGCTCATTCTACTAGATCAGTTTCCACTTCCTGGGCTCTTAAGAACGAAGCTTCAGTTGATCAGATTTGCAAAGCTGCTACTTGGTCTTTGCATTCATTTACTAAATTCTACCATTTTGATGTATTTGCTTCTTCGGAAGCAGTTTTTGGTAGAAAAGTTCTTCAAGCAGCGGTTTCAGTTTGTTTTTTCTGCTTTTGGATTTACGTTTTTCCTGACATTTATGAGAATTAACGTATATTTTGGGTTGTGGATTTTTTTCTAGCGTAAAATGGATGTTTTTATTTATTTGTTTCCCTCCCTCTCAAGTGACTCTTGCGTGGAGTTCCACATCTTGGGTATTGCTATCCCATACGTCACTAGCTCATGGACTCTTGCCAATTACATGAAAGAAAACAAAATTTATGTAAGAACTAACCTGATAAATTAATTTCTTTCATATTGGCAAGAGTCCATGAGGCCCACCCCCTTTTTTATGGTGGTTATGATTTTTTGTATAAAGCACAATTATTTCCAAATTCCTTTTTTATGCTTTTTACTCCTTTCTTTATCACCCCACTTCTTGGCTATTCGTTAAACTGAATTGTGGGTGTGGTGAGCGGTGTATTTATAGGCATTTTGAGGTTGGGAAACTTTGCCCCTCCTGGTAGGATTGTATATTGCATACATCACTAGCTCATGGACTCTTGCCAAATTGAAAAATGAATTTATCAGGTAAGTTCTTACATAAATTATGTTTTTAAGAGCACTAAATGGCAGCACTATTTCCGGTCATGTAGTGCTCCAGACATGTGCATGCCATCTATCTAGATATGTCTTCTAGATAGGAAATGTTTTAAAAAATTGCATTCCCTGAATCATTTAAAGGGCCAGTAAACATAGAAAATAAGGTTACATATTAGTGCTAGCTTTATTCAACATAATATTGCGGTTAAATTTTTATTATAATATATATATATATATATATATATATATATATATATATATATATATATATATATATATATATATATATATATATGGGTTTTTTTCAGACACGCCCTCTGATCTACTGAGCAGGTCTGTTTTTTTTTCACTGAGCGCATCTGGGCAGCTGTCTAGTCACAACCCGCGCCATTACACTCAATGTAGCATAGGTTTACTGGCCCTTTAAGAACAAATTTGTGTTTCAAGTCCCTGTAAGGAACTTTAAACTGCTGTTGTAAGAAAGCAAAACCCTATTTTTTCTATAAAAAAAAAAAAAAAAAAAAAAAACAGAACAAATCAACACACAAAAAACAAACAAACACGTAATTTTTCAGCATTTACAAAATACTGTGGTATTTTCACTGTCTATAAAAAGTCCACTTTGATTTATGGATGTATATGCTGCTGTTGCAAGCAGACTCGTAGCCTACCTGGAACCAATAAAGTTATTTCACTGAATTATGCTTTTCGGCTGCAGTATAAAAGTTTAGGGGGCAGCTGTTTCTTAAGAGGTTTTGTTTGTTTGTTTTTTTTTTTTTAAAAAAAGGGGGACACGTTTTTTACACAATTGTTTCAAGTAATTTTATAATAAAGCATAAACTCTGGCATAAACTTGAATTTACAGCAAATTAAAAATAAACTTTTACTGGCAGGTTTGTGTAAGCAGTACATTCACTGGGAATCAAACACAAAAAAGTCACTAGCTCAGCTCTATCACCTTCTGTGCCACATGACATTTTCTGTGACAGTTAAAGGTGCACTTACTGTTAAAACCCATATGAAGACAAAAAAAAATGAATTTTTTTAACAAATGCCAGGTAAAAAGAAAATCTTTGCCATATTTATATCAGAGCAAAAGCATGACATGAAAGTAGCCATAGCACCTATACTCTATATCAATCTCACTCATAATTGTGTATTAGCAAAGCATATTTAGGCGCTAGAGGAAGAATAAATTCCCCAACTATAAAAAAAGGCAGGAATAATTAAAACCCCCTAAATAAATTTGAGACAGAGAACACTACTAACAGGAAAAATACAATTCTGACAATGGCAGGTAACTACACAAAATATAAAAATATTAGGAACAAATACTAAGCCTTCCAAGAGAAACAATGATTGTGTCAGGGTGCCAGGAATCGGACTGAGACGAGAAGTGCAAAAATAATCAAACCTTAATTAATAGCAAAAAATAATTAAAGTCCACAAGTCAAATAACAAGCCAGGAGTCAAAACCAGAGCTGGTAGTCAGACGAGCCGAGTCAGGAGCCAAAGCGAATAGTCGGACGAGCCGAAATCAGCAACAAGGAAAACAGCAGAGTCAAGAACAAGCCAGAGATCAGAAACCAGGAAGGACATCAGGCAGCCAGGTAATTCACAGGAACTCTCACAAACAGGTCTGAGACAACGCAAAGGCAAAGCATACTGAACAGAGGCCCTTTAAATAATAAGTGATGACATCAAAATTCTGAGACTGCATCCTGTCTCACACAGATGATGCACACCAATCTGGCCATAAAAGGAAGTGCAGGAAATGAGCAGCATCCCCCACAATGCACCATAGTCAGGAAGAGAGGTGAGTAAAATGGCTGCCAGCAGCACATGGCAAACAAAACAGGGAAAAAACCCTGACAGATTGCAATGTTAAAAATATACTAAATATATTTCAGCTGAATTAACATTAAACCCAAAAATTGCGCTACTAAACGACCTTCCTAAATTACCATGCCGCTTGCGGCTACTGGTGCTCCAAATAGGCCTCAATAGCGTGAGAAAACGAATAGCCCGTCACTGGAAGAAACGCCTGACCCTCTCTAAAACAATGTGGCTTGAGGAAGTAGAAGAACAATTTACACTAGAACAATACGGCTACTTATGCCGCAATAGAATGGACACCTTTCTAGATGCCAAGTTTATCTGGCAGGAGTCCCTACACACTACAATTATCCCACATGCCTCTCAAACTACTACCCCTTCTCCCTAGGGCCAAATGATTATACCAACAGCCACAAAACAAAGAGGATACAAATCCTTTCCTCATAGTGAACAGACTATACAACACTTTAGCAATCACATATTCCAAGAGCCAGTGCTGATCCGGATGAAGACATGCAGATGTAAGATATCATTTTGTTTTATTAATATGTTTGTTTATTTGTTACTTAGAATCCCTGTTCCCCCCCCCTACCCCCCTCTCTCACCCATTTGAGGAGACTACATGGACTAGCTGCATTAAGACTATGGAACTATAGCCTACAAAGTAGCAGCGAAACACATGAACATTTATTTCTAATTAGCAATATTCTATCTTATGGATCACTATCATATTGAAACCTGTTATTGTGAAAATTTAAATTTTCAATAAAAATAACATTTAAAAAAAAAAAAAAATATATACACTAAATAAACTTTCTTCACTTTGTATCCATCACAACAGGAAGCCAAAACCAGTGTAAAATCCGTGGACCATAACAATCAAGTTTGAATATTACACCATGGCTCAACATGTGCCAGGGAGCCTAGCACACCTGATAAGAAGAAAAAAAAAAAAAAAACACGACAAGGCCTGGATTTGTAAGGCCTGGAGCTACCATACTGTGGTTCATGCACTACCTGCAGCCCAGTTTTGCAGAGTTGCAATCATTGCAGGTATTCAAGGAAAGGAGACAATGGCACTACTCATTTGATGATGTGTTATAACGTTCCCCTACTGGTATTAATATACTGTAATGTGAATTATCTAATAGGGGTAGGTGCTTGTACCTGAGAACAAACTATACAGAAAATCAGTGAGAAACTGACAAAAGGGTACAAATATAGCACTCTATGAACGTTTTATTGGTACAGAAAATGGGAAATTAAAATATAACTTTTACTAGATCAAGTTAAAAACAGGGGATTAACAAACATTTTTTAAAAGTATAAATTTGGATCCACCACTTATTAACCAGATACTGTCACTGCTGGTTAATAGAGACAAACACCTTTGTTAGGTATATGTGAGTCAAATGACAAGATTATCTCTTGGCATATTACTCATGTAAGGTAACAATAATCCTAATTCGAGGTAGGTTCAGATATTAAAAATAAAGAAAAAGATGTGTGGAATATATAATAGCCACTAATAATGGAGGGTATAAGTTAAACGTCTCCACTGATAATGGAGGGTGTTGGTTAAACGTCTACCAACTATAGTCTATTTATACACCCCAGATTGTCTGTAATTCTCTTCCTCTGATAGAGAGTGGGAAGTCAGATATGCATAAAGTAATTACTAAGTGCTGCCGCAATAGCGAACACTGGAGTTCCAAAAATGGTATTGTATAGAGTTACTCAAATGAAATATTGTATAACCTTTAATCACTTTTATTGGGTATCTCTGATAATAATCTGGATTAGTGTAGATATATACTGTATACCCCCACCACTATAAGACGTTTGTGGTCTGATATACTTTTTGTTTTGTGTTTATGCCGTATTGACTTATACTTGAAATTCCTAGAGTGTTAATGTAAGGAGTCAGTTAATACACTCTCATATAAGGTTGCCTATAGAAATTGTTTTCCACTAGTTTTTTTCTGTGTTTGAGGAAACAGACCTCTGAATAACTATTGTGGATGCCACTGATAAATTACAGTGAATTAGACTATCAAAGGTAAAAGGTCAGATAGACTATTGATGGTTATCCATGAATATCTTAGTAGTTTGCACTAGGATATCTTTACGTATGGTTGTAAGGAGTTATGAACTCAGATATTAGATTACCTGTTAATACCGTTAGTGAAATATTGCTACTAAGTATCTATGTTCATAAAGATAAGTACTGTGCTACCCACACTGATATAGAGAGTGGGATATCTAACACATTACTGATTTTTACCTGTTAACACCGTTAATATCTGACACACTCCTGATTTTTACCTGTTAATACCGTAAAGATTAGTACTATATTTTCCTAAAGTATTAGGTAGAGAGTCCGTTACCTTATAGGTATCACTAGAATATTGTGAATTAAGGTAGATATGACTCTGTTGCCAACTGTATTTTTGTAAATAACTTGAATAATATATATACTAGGCCTGGCCTAGATCAATACCTATATTACCTATGAGTAAGCAGGGTTTGTGGTATACCTAGTGTAGCTCGATCAGCTTAGACTAGACACCGCTACCGCGGCAGAAACTATTTTTATACCATTTTATATTGTCATTTGAATAAGGATGGTGGATCAACAAATTAAATTAAAAACAACAATTAGGGAAGAACAGGGGACGGCCACTGACCGCGTTTCGCCGTGGTGGCTGTATCAAAGGGCAGTCTCACTCTGTTTGCGTGAGATTTAAATACCCTAAGGTGTTGGCGGATTGGCTGTTAGGAACGGCCTTATCTGTAATCATTGATTGGATTGGTCATAACCGAGGGTGTGTAGCTTAAGATGCGTATTGATTGGTCCATTTGCCTCAGCTCTTTATCTGTATTTGTCTCGATAATGTTATTATCTGCTTACATTTTACAATGTTATTTAGCTGGCACCATGATCTTATTGGGCCTCTTATATGATAATGTTAGTGTCATTCATTTATTTGTATATAGTAGTATACTAGTTAAATGACTAAGTCGGTCGTGATCGTAACTTTTCTGTTATTGGGTACCGCATCTGTCAATCATAGTGACTTGACTTGCGAGAGCAGAGACACGGATGTTGATTGGCCCGAATGCGCTCTCTATCTTGCATTCATATCAGGTTGTTCAGATTTACGTCATCCTCATTCGTGACTCGGCTTTCACACGCCCATCTCATGTTATTGGGTGACGGATCTGTCTGTCAATGTCATTCAGTACCTCTGCCGTTTTCGCGTTCTCACATCATGTTTGTAACTATGATGAGCGGAATGATTGTAATAAGTTGTATAATATATACAATACATGTTGTAATTGGTGTGTATCTTGTGCCAATTTTAACTTTGTATTTGAGAGTTATCAATGATATTTGTGTTATCCAATGTCATATCTGATTTAAAATGTGCTGTTAGTTCATTCTTTGGATCTTTTTGCATACCAGGCTATTTTATGTTTAGGGGAATCCTTATCTTATAATAATAATAATAATGTCTAATGCCTAAATTGAATAGGTGCAAAAAATAAAAGTGAGACAAATTGTGAAAAAGAATAAAATGAGTGGAAAAACGGGGTGTTGTTAGTGAATATCATCAGATAATAATAATGAGTGGAATAATGTCAATAAAAATTGATATGTTGGTGCTACTTGATAATAATTAAATTGTAAAAATATTAAATATTATGTGACTTATGGGTGTATCAAGGATGAATAAGGAATTTAGTTAAAGAGAAAAGGGTGTATAGAGATAATCTTATACACAGCAAAAAATGCTAATAGTGTTGTGACCATATAAGTGTGGTCAGTGAATTGGAGCAGTGGTACAATAAAATATTAGTGTAATAAAATTTAGTGTAATACTTGACACTTAAAAGTGCTTGAAAAATGAATTTATGAAGATAGAGTCCACATCCTAGAATATGTATATATTGCAAAAGTTGTGTATGGAGTTCCATACACATATTTCCATGTGAACCTTTTTTGTATTCCATACAGTCTTATCCATATATAGGATAATAGATTCAGCATTGGATAGAATTTATTAATAACTCTCCTTATCGTTCAGAGGTAATTCATTAGAATGTTAACTAAAGATGGTATTTTATCGTTTTATTTGATACTCTTATTTAGGCAGAAATACATAGTAGTTGTTATTTTCATTAAGACCATATGGATTGACAGAATTGAGCAAATAAATCCATTTGCATTCTGCCTGAAGTAATGCATCTTCTAAGTCTCCTCCTCTGATTCCTAATGATATTTTTTCTAAGCCAAAGAAGGATAGATGTTCTGTATTTGAATCATGTTTATGCAGAAAATGTTTGGCTATCTGGGTGATCTTTTTGCCTCTTTTGAGGTCTGATTCAGCATTCTTATATTACACATGTGTTCGCCCCACCCTCTTTTTGAGTAGGCGTGAGGTCATACCTACGTAGTTTAATTTGCAACTACATTGTAATACGTATATCACACTCGCAGTGGTACATGTGATATGTTTAATGTAGTGTACTTTCCCAAATCTGTCTTTGATTTGGTCAATCTGAAAAGTATTGGGGCAGTACGTGCAGTTTCGGCATGGATAGTTTGCCAGGATATGAAATTCTAGCCTTCTTCCTTACAAAATGACTCTGGACTAGTCTGTCCTTTAAATTCCTAGATCTCCGGTAGCAGATAGAGATTCTATCTCCGAGGCTTTCACTCAATCCGGATCATTCTGAAGAATATACCACGATTTTTGTATAATCTGTGTTACATCCTGAATTTGTTGAGTTGATGTGGTTATTAGTCTTGTTTTGTTATCCTTCCTCTTAGGTTTAGGAAATAGGAGATCTTGTCTTGGAGTGTGTAAGGCTCTATATTTGGCTTTTTTTCAGGCTTCTATTACTGTAGCCTCGTGCTTTCAATCTGGTTTCCAATTCCTTTGCTCTTATTTTGAATATTGAGTCTGAGGAACAGTTTCTGCGTGTTCTTAGAAATTCGCCTACTGGTAGGGATCTGAGTGTGCTTTGGGTATGGGCACTGCTATGATGTAAAATTGAGTTCGTTGCAGTTTGTTTACGGAATAGATCAGTTGTCAGATTGCCATTTTCGTCTTTGGCTATTTTTAAATCCAAAAAATTCACCTCTGTTTGACTACATTCGTATGTTAGTTTTGACGTTGATGTTATTATCATTGAGTTTAATTAAGAACTCATCCAGATCTGGTTTGGATCCTTCCCAGATAAACAGGATATCGTCAATGTAGCGATCCAGAAGTGGTACTTGTTCCATTGGATAGCATTGGCATTCTGAAAAAGACTGTCTCCTTCTCCCACCATCCTAAGAATAAATTAGCATAATGTGGGTGCACATGCTGTGCCCATGGCGGTTCCTCGTATTTGTAAATAATAGCGATCATTAAATACAAAGAAAATTATGATTTAGTATGAATTTGACCAAATGAGGATAAAGATGTTATGTTCATGAGATTCAGTAGAGTCTAGATCAAGGAAATGTTTTACTGCCTTTATCCCTAGACCATGAGGAATACTCGTGTACAGAGACTCAACGTCCGCTGTAATTAGCCATGTTGTCTCTGGCTACTTGGAATCCTTCCAATCGTGTGAGTACCTCTGTTGTATCTCTGACATACGAGGGTAGTTCTTCTACAAAAGATCTCAGTCTTTTGTCACATATATGCTGGCTTTTTCAGTTAGACATCCATTGCCAGACACAATGGGTCGGCCTGGCGGATTGGTTATACTTTTATGTATTTTAGGGATTAGATATAGCGTTGAGATTCTAGGGTTTTTCACTTGCAGGAATTTAAATTCTTTGTTGTTGATGATATGGTTATCCTTGGCTATTTCAATCATAGTATCGATACTGTCTTTTGTATGTTGCTGATGGATTGAATATTAGTTTCTTATAACAGTTAGCATCATTAAGTTGTTTATTTGCCTCACATAGATACAGTTCAATCGGCCAGATAACGATGTTTCCACCTTTATCAGATCCTTTTATTAAATACATCATCCCAACCTTCAATTTCTTTTAGTGCTTGTTGTTCTTGTAATGAGATATTGGTACCTTTATTTTTTGATAGTAAGTAAATTAATCTCATTACAAACCTATTTGGTTGAAAGTTTGTATATATTGTGAAATATTGGGTATGTATTGCGATTGTATTTTGAATCAGATCACGCCACTTTTGATTAGTTTCTAGGGTCATCACTCTCTTTAAAAGGTCTTCCAAGTCTTGTAGACTTTGTAATTCTTCTTTTGACCATTCTGTATTATCGGTATTATTTTTCATGTTGTGGATCTTTTGAGAGCATTAGTTTTTCTAACAAATAGATGAATATCTTTTGTTAGTGAGAATTGTCAAGTTTATTATTTGGGACAAAAGATAATCCGTTAGCTTAATACAGAGGAATGATGTTCCGATAGGATATGGTCTGAGAGATTGATTATGTTTAGCTTGTTCAGTCTGATATGGGAGAATGGGGCTCACTGTTCTTTTCCTCTGTTTGGCACCCCTGGTTTCCCTTCTGTGATGTTCTCCTGGGGTTTTCGTTTGGCCCTTGTTCTTGCCTCTCCCCCTCCTGGTGGTGTCTGTTTCGGATCCTGAACTGTGACCTAAAAAACTAGATTGAGTGCGTGGTGGAATACTTGTACTTGTTGTTGGAGCTACATTATTGGAGTTATCAGAGTTTTGATGCTTCTGATTCCGTCTCCATCTGTATCAGATATGTCAGTCTGTATAATGTTGCTAGAGGTTTTTTTCTTACCTTTATTGTTCTTAAAGAACCCTTTTGTCTCCATCTATTATCCTTTGGATTGGCAAAGTCAGTTTTATCTCTGTACAATTTTTGACCTTTAGTTTTAGTTATCTCCTCCAATTTTGGTCAAGTTCCTTTTGATATTGCTGGTATAATTGCTGGAAATCTTCCAGATGTTCAAATTCTGTTAGTTTAGATTTATAAGTATCGATCTCTATTTGGAACCCTGGCTACCTCTGATTATCGGGTGTTTGACTAAAATGGACATCAGTTTTTGTGAGCATTCTGTTAGTGCTTCTTCCATTCAGTAGTTAGATTTTTTATCTTTGAATTGGAATGCCGGAAACAGCTGGACCAATCAAATGAAACAAATGGACCAATCAATACGCATCTTAAGGCTACACACCCTCGGTTATGACCAATCCAATCAATGATTACAGATAAGGCCGTTCCTAACAGCCAATCCGCCAACACCTTAGGGTATTTAAATCTCACGCAAACAGAGTGAGGACTGCCTTTGATACAGCCACCTCGGCGGAAACGCTGTCAGTGGCGTCCCCCCTGTTCTTCCCTAATTGTTGTTTTTAATTTAATTAGTTGATCCACCATCCTTATTCAAATGACAATATAAAATGGTATAAAAAATAGTTTCTGCCGCGGTAGCGGTGTCTAGTCTAAGCTGATCGAGCTACACTAGGTATACCACAAACCCCTCTTACTCATAGGTAATATAGGTATTGATCTAGGCCAGGCCTGAGTATATATATTATTCAAGTTATTTACAAAAATACAGTTGGCAACAGAGTCATATCTACCTTAATTCACAATATCTAGGGATACCTATAAGGTAACGGACTCTCTACCTAATACTTTAGGAAAATATAGTACTAATCTTTACGGTATTAACAGGGTAAAAATCAGGAGTGTGTCAGATATTAACTGTGGTTAACAGGAAAAATCAGTAAAGTGTTAGATATCCCACTCTCTATATCATGGTGGGTAGCACAGTACTATCTTTATGAACATAGATACTTAGTAGCAATATGTCACTAACGGTATTAACAGGTAATCTAATATCTGAGTTCATAACTCCTTAAAACCATACGTAAAGATAATCCTAGTGCAACTACTAAGATATTCATGGATAACCATCATTAGTCTATCTGACCTTTTACCTTTGATAGTCTAATTCACTGTAATTTATTCAGTGGCATCCACAATAGTTATTCAGAGGTCTGTTTCCTCAAACACAGAAAAAAACTAGTGGAAAACAATTGTCTATAGGCAACCTTATATGAGGAGTGTATTAACTGACTCCTTACATTAACACTCTAGGAATTTCAAGTATAAGTCAATACGGCATAAACACAAAACCAAAAAGTATATCAGACCACAAACGGTCTTATAGTGGTGGGGGTATACAGTATATATCTACACTAATCCAGATTATTATCAGAGATACCAATAAAGTGGATTATAGGTTATACAATATTTCATTTGAGTAACTCTATACAATACCATTTTTTGGAACTCAGTGTTCGCTATTGCGGCAGCACTTAGTAATTACTTTATGCATATCTGACTTCCCACTCTCTATCAGAGAAGAGAATTACAGACAATCTGGGGTGTAACAGTAGACTATAGTTGTAGGACGTATACCAAACACCCTCCATTAACAGTGGAGACGTTTAACTTATTACCCTCCATTATTAGTGGCTATTTTATATTCCACACATCTTTTTCTTTATTTTTAATATCTGAACCTACCTCGAATTAGGATTATTGTTACCCTTACATGAGTAAATATGCCAAGAGATAATCTTGTCATTTGACTCACATATACCTAACAAAGGTGTTTGTCTCTATTAACCAGCAGTGACAGGTATGGCTTAATAAGTGGTGATCCAAATTTATACTTTTAAAAAATGTTTGTTAATCCCCTGTTTTTAACTTGATCTAGTAAGAGTTATATTTTAATTTCCCATTTTCTGTACCAATAAGACGTTCAGTAGAGTGCTATATTTGTACCCTTTTGTCAGTTTCTCACTGATTTTCTGTATAGTTTGTTCTCAGGTACAAGCACCTGCCCCTATTAGATAATTCACATTTACAGTATATTAATACCAGTAGGGGAACGTTATAACACATCATCATATGAGTAGTGCCATTGTCTCCTTTCCTTGAATACCTGCAATGATTGCAACCTCTTGCAAAACTGGGTCTGCAGGGTAGTGCATGAACCACAGTATGGTAAGCTTCCAGCCCTTACAAATCCAGGCCTTGTCGTGTTTTTTTTTTTTTTTTTCCTTCCTTATCAGGTGTGCTAGGCTCCCTGGCACAGGTTGAGCCATGGTGTAATATTCAAACTTGATTGTTATGGTCCACGGGATTTTACACTGGTTTTGGCTTCCTGTTGTGATGGATACAAAGTGAAGAAAGTTTATTTAGTGTATATATTTTTTTTTTTTAAATGTTATTTTTATTGAAAATTTAAATTTTCACAATAACAGGTTTCAATATGATAGTGATCCATAAGATAGAATATTGCTAATTAGAAATAAATGTTCATGTGTTTCGCTGCTACTTTGTAGGCTATAGTTCCATAGTCTTAATGCAGCTAGTCCATGTAGTCTCTCAAATGGGTGAGAGAGGGGTAGGGGGGGGAACAGGGATTCTAAGTAACAAATAAACATATTAATAAAACAAAATGATATCTTACATCTGCATGTCTTCATCCGGATCAGCACTGGCTCTTGGAATATGTGATTGCTAAAGTGTTGTATAGTCTGTTCACTATGAGGAAAGGATTTGTATCCTCTTTGTTTTGTGGCTGTTGGTATAATCATTTGGCCCTAGGGAGAAGGGGTAGTAGTTTGAGAGGCATGTGGGATAATTGTAGTGTGTAGGGACTCCTGCCAGATAAACTTGGCATCTAGAAAGGTGTCCATTCTATTGCGGCATAAATAGCCGTATTTTTTTTTTCTTCTTTTCTTTATTCTCTTTTTCTTTTTCCTTTGCTGCACTTTCTCTCATCCCGCCCTTCCCCCCCCCTCCCCCTTATGTTTCCGCGTTATGTGCCCCCGGGCTGTTTTTTGGTGTTGAGGTATTTAGATTTCTAACAAAGTAAAAATCTAATGTATGCAAATTAGAACTGTTTTTTTTTGTTTTTTTTTGTTTTTTCTTCTGTTTGCTGTGTTTCTCTTGCTTACCTTCTTTTAGGAAGGAGTACTGTCAGTCTGCAAAAAGTGAGGTCATGAATAAGTGGTTTTTCTTTTCTCGTCTGTTGGTAGATACTTAATCCCGGTGAGGGAGAAAATCTAGTCATGTATGATTTAAAAATATGTTATGTTAAATGATATGAATGTATACACAAAGATTCATCTTGACGAGTTGATTATGTTGTATCATATGCCGAAACTCAATAAAAAAAAAAATAAAAAAAAAAAAAAAGAAAAAAAAAAAAAAAAAAGTATAAATTGGAGTAAATTAGAAAAAGTTGCTAGGCCAAAATAGAAGGTTAAATTGTGGTATTATTCTCTATACCACCAGTGTCCTTGTGTGCATGGCCCTGGAGCTGAACCTTAATGCCATACACATTTTCTTCTCAATGTACGTGGTGTCAAAAGGAAAAATGCCTAGAGAAGATGGATGTGGGTATCCCTAGGACAACATACCCACTCTCAATGTACTCACAATGCGGGTGGAATTAGAATGTCTCCTCTTTCTAAAAAAGTAAGGCTTCTTCCATTGTACACCCAGGGGTTTGTGGAAACTTTGCTTGCAGCTTTAATGTAGTAACTTTGCCAGTTTTTTTGCTGCTACACATACAATATTATAAATAAACCATTTACAAAGTCTGGAGCATATCTATCAAGTTGATATAAATGTGGTTAGTGTAAATATTTTTGGGCTTGCCTAATTATTTTTAAATAACATTTTAATCTACCGACTTCTTTTAAATATGGAGTTGACAAACACAGGAACCCACTGGCTCTTAACGTTTTGAGTTATTCTCTATATATAATTACAACTATATGGCTCATAAATATTCTTACTGGCTCCTAATTTTTAAATTGATTTCTCAACCGCCCTGTTCTAAATGCAAATGACTGGCAGTTATTGTTCGGGATCAAAACATTCTTACCTAAAAATAAAGAAAGGTATATTTAAAGTTATTTCTGTCTGTCTAAATAAGGTGATTTTAAACTACACTGCAACTTATTTTTTATTGCTAAAAGGATGTCCCTCTTAAATAATGGTGGAGGTTTGTACAGTTTTACACTTTAACGTTTAATTGGTGCTCATTTGATACACGATAGCTTGTTTTACTACTCTCCAAAAAATGGGATTACTTGATATTGCAAAGCTAGGAAAACATCTTTAAACTAGCAGTAAGGCAAAAAACAAATGATAAAAGATAAAGCCTAAAGGTTTAGTATAGTGACAAAACAGAATTTAGAAACTGCATTTGACACATGTTGCTACCAGCTTTTTGAGCAAGTCTGAAACCGCATAGCATTAAAAAAGATGAAATCTGATCCACAGCTATGATTGAAAAAGAGGAGAGCTGCACATTTTCCATATTGCTGTGAAAAACTAGCCACGTGTTCTTTTTCTCCAAAACCACAACATTGTAAAAGGCAACCTTTTTCCAAATGCAAACCAATTTATTTCTTTGGTAAGTAAAAGGTGCAGTCACAATTATTAAAGTGAACAGCAGTCCTACTCTTCTTTAGTTAAATACATTTTATAAAAAGGGCTTGACAGGGTGCCAGAGGAGCCTACAAATTAGGGCTTGGTGCCATGAGTATAGCCCAGGCACTGGTGCTAAAAACAAGAGTTCTCTCCCATTGTGTTGCATGTACTTACACCAGGCTCAGTGCTCTCAATCTAACAGCGTGTAGCAGCCGCCTTCCCCCCCCCCCCAAAAAAAAAGGTTAAAAATCACAAAACTAATCAGCTAAAAAGTGTGGGGGGGCACAAACCTAACTATATATGAAAGAGAAAAAAGAGAAAAAAGAGAAAAAAGAGAAAAAAGAGAAAAAAGAGAAAAAAGAGAAAAAAGAGAAAAAAGAGAAAAAAGAGAAAAAAGAGAAAAAAGAGAAAAAAGAGAAAAAAGAGAAAAAAGAGAAAAAAGAGAAAAAAGAGAAAAAAGAGAAAAAAGAGAAAAAAGAGAAAAAAGAGAAAAAAGAGAAAAAAGAGAAAAAAGAGAAAAAAGAGAAAAAAGAGAAAAAAGAGAAAAAAGAGAAAAAAGAGAAAAAAGAGAAAAAAGGAGAAAAAAGAGAAAAAAGAGAAAAAAGAGAAAAAAGAGAAAAAGAGAAAAAAAGAGAAAAAAGAGAAAAAAGAGAAAAAAGAGAAAAAAGAGAAAAAAGAGAAAAAAGAGAAAAAAAGAGAAAAAAGAGAAAAAAGAGAAAAAAGAGAAAAAAGAGAAAAAAGAGAAAAAAGAGAAAAAAGAGAAAAAAGAGAAAAAAGAGAAAAAAGAGAAAAAAGAGAAAAAAGAGAAAAAAGAGAAAAAAGAGAAAAAAGAGAAAAAAGAGAAAAAAGAGAAAAAAGAGAAAAAAGAGAAAAAAGAGAAAAAAGAGAAAAAAGAGAAAAAAGAGAAAAAAGAGAAAAAAGAGAAAAAAGAGAAAAAAGAGAAAAAAGAGAAAAAAGAGAAAAAAGAGAAAAAAGAGAAAAAAGAGAAAAAAGAGAAAAAGAGAAAAAAGAGAAAAAAGAGAAAAAAGAGAAAAAAGAGAAAAAAGAGAAAAAAGAGAAAAAAGAGAAAAAAGAGAAAAAAGAGAAAAAAGAGAAAAAAGAGAAAAAAGAGAAAAAAGAGAAAAAAGAGAAAAAAGAGAAAAAAGAGAAAAAAGAGAAAAAAGAGAAAAAAGAGAAAAAAGAGAAAAAAGAGAAAAAAGAGAAAAAAGAGAAAAAAGAGAAAAAAGAGAAAAAAGAGAAAAAAGAGAAAAAAGAGAAAAAAGAGAAAAAAGAGAAAAAAGAGAAAAAAGAGAAAAAAGAGAAAAAAGAGAAAAAAGAGAAAAAAGAGAAAAAAGAGAAAAAAGAGAAAAAAGAGAAAAAAGAGAAAAAAGAGAAAAAAGAGAAAAAAGAGAAAAAAGAGAAAAAAGAGAAAAAAGAGAAAAAAGAGAAAAAAGAGAAAAAAGAGAAAAAAGAGAAAAAAGAGAAAAAAGAGAAAAAAGAGAAAAAAGAGAAAAAAGAGAAAAAAGAGAAAAAAGAGAAAAAAGAGAAAAAAGAGAAAAAAGAGAAAAAAGAGAAAAAAGAGAAAAAAGAGAAAAAAGAGAAAAAAGAGAAAAAGAGAAAAAGAGAAAGAGAGAAAGAGAGAGAAAGAGAGAGAAAAAGAGAAAGAGAAAGAGAAAGAGAGAAAGAAAGAGAAAGAGAAAGAGAAAAAGAGAAAGAGAAAGAGAAAAAGAGAAAAAGAGAAAGAGAGAGAGACAAACCCAAAGCACCTCCAAAATTAGGTTTGAGCTGTGGCTTGCCAACTGTCGTACTGTATTTTAACTTCATAAATAATACTACATTTCCATAGGTCATTACTACAATTTTTTATTTTTTTCTACACTGGCTGAACTAGTCATTTCTTTTTCAACCCAAATAACCAACATCCCTTTAAATACATCAGAAATAACTTTAGTTGCATGATGTATGCAGTTTTATTATTGAACACACATTCTCTTTTTAAACAAACCATTTGGAGTAGACTGTCCCTTTAAAGTGACATTATAAAACTAGATTTTTCTTTGCATAAATGTTTTGTAGATTATCCATTTATATAGCTTATACAGTTTTCGGTTTGTTTTTTAAATGGATAGTTTTGCTTATTTTTAAACATTGCTCTGATTTTCAGACTCCTAACCAAGCCCCAAAGTTTTAGGAGAATACCGATGTATACCTACTCCAGCTTGCTTCTGTTTGTGTAAAGGGTCTTTTCATATGCAAAGGAAGGGGGGGTCCCTGATATTTCCCACTTGCAGTGGGTTTTCCATTAACCTTTAAAACAGAGCTAAACTGGAAGCTTCTAAGTATGTTTTTAAACAGTTTTATACTGGATTTTTATATCAGTATCTGTGCATATTATTCTTTATAGTAGTGTCTATTACATGCAGTTACATGAAAATTGGTGTATACTGTACCTTTAAGTATAACCCAGTGCTTAATATTTTTATTTTTATAACAATATGAGAGACTAATTTGAAAAACTCTTAAAAAGTCCATCCATACAAAAACTATTTGCACACCTATTCTAATAGACTGGAGAAGACAACTTAAAAATCTCAATAGCTCCTAAAATATTAGCTATGTATAAAAAAAAGTTTTGTATACAAAAACACACCTCCACAAAAAGGATTTTATTAATTGCCTTTAAAAAAAAAAAAAAAAAAAAACACAACTACTGATTTTTTCAAAATGATGTCTATTGCCACTCCTGCATATATGTATATTATGTGAATTCTTGCACATGCTCAGTAGGAACTGGTGACTCTAGAAGTGTAAATTAAAAAAGACTGTGCACATTTTTATAATGGAAGTAAATTGGAAAGTTGTTTAAACTTTCATGATTCAATTTGAACATGCAATTTTAATTATAAAATGTGTTCCTTTAGGCAACTGATTGATTTAAAGGGACAGTAAACACCTTGTAATTACAAGTTGTTTTGCTGTAGAACATCATATTAGTCAAGTTTAAAGGGACAGTATACACTCATCATATAACTGCATGTAATAGACACTACTATAAAGAATAAGATGCACAGTTTAAAAACTTACTCAGAAGTGCTCAGTTTAGCTCTGTTGAAAAGGTAGCTGCAAGTGGGAAATAAGACACTCCCCCCTCCCCCTTCTTTTGCATATGAAAAGACCCTTTACACAAACAGGAGCAAGCTGGAGAAGGTAGCTGACGGTATTCTCATAAAAAACTTCGGGGCTTGGTTAGGAGTCTGAAAATCAGAGCAATGTTATTTAAAGATATGCAAAACTATACAATTAAAAACAAAAAACTTTATGGGCTATATAAATAGATCTACAAAACATTTATGCAAAGAAAAAAAAATGAGTGTATAATGTCCCTTCAAATGTTTTTAAAACAAATTAACATTTTTAATGCAATTGTTTTTCAATAGCCAAACTCAACCCACTATTTGCCTTATCTGAAATTGCAATCTGGGCTTTAGTCTATGGAAAACAAGGCCAGCCCAGTCATAATGTTAGTATAAAATGCATTGTTTTCAGGGTGAATTCAATTTAAATCACTAGTCAATAAGACCAATTTAAATCTACTTAAATCATGGTTTCCATTTTTAGAATAATAACTTTTCAGATTATTTTTCCAGTTATATCAGACCATTACTGATTTGGTTATAGATCATTAGATATGCAGATAGATAATTTAAATGGACGGCATTATTTGTAGGTAAACTATCTCCTGTTTATTAATATTTATAAATATTAATATTTTATCAACTTTTAATCTGTACTTTATTGGAAGGAGAAAGATAATTATCTTAAAAACAACAATTTAATTAAATTGTATTTAACTAAAGAAAAATGATCTTTAACGTAATATAGTTTTATTTAACTAAAACAATAACATTTCATCTTTAAAAAGGGACAGTCTACACCAGAATTTTTATTGTTTTAAAATATAGATAATCCCTTTATTACCCATTTCCCAGTTTTGCATAACTAACACATTTATAATAATATACTTTTAACCTCTGTGATTATCTTGTATCTAAGCCTCTGCATACTGCCCCTTTTTTCAGTTCTTTTGACAGACTTGCAGTCTAGCCAATCAGTG
This sequence comes from Bombina bombina, assembly GCF_027579735.1. Classification (NCBI taxonomy): domain Eukaryota; kingdom Metazoa; phylum Chordata; class Amphibia; order Anura; family Bombinatoridae; genus Bombina; species Bombina bombina. Next base: position 617,826,753 of record NC_069502.1, on the reverse strand, counting down.
CCTGCTCCCAGATAACCTCTCGTGCACGAGCACAGTGTTATCTATATGAAATACGTGAACTAACACCCTCTAGTGGTGAAAAACGGTTAAAATGCAATCTTAAAGAGGTGGGCTTCAAGGTCTAAGAAATTAGCATATGAACCTCCTAGGTTAAGCTTTCAACTAAGAATACCAAGAGAACAAAGCAAAATTGGTGATAAAAGTAAATTGTAAAATTGTTTAAAATTACATGCTCTATCTGAATCATGAAAGTTTATTTTGGCCTAGACTGCCCCTTTAATGCTTGTCCCTCCCTCCTCACACTTAGGTCCTTGTGCAGATCTATTCCACTCCAAACATCTATTCATTGAGCTTTTTTAAAATTAGGATGGGTCAGTTCTGTGTACATAGATTTGCAGGGGAGTAATGGCACTAAAATGGACAGTAAAGTCAAAATTAAAAACTCATGATTCAGAAAGAACATGCAATTTTTTTTTTAACAAATTAGCTGAAATAGACATGACTGTGGGGTTCATAAAAAGACAGACACTATAGTCAAGAGCACATTAAAGGGACACTGAACCCAATTTTTTTTTCCAATTGTGATTCAGATAGAGCATGCAATTTTAAACAACTTTCTAATTTACTCCTATTAATTTTTCTTTGTTCTCTTTATTTCAAAAAAAGGCATCTAAGCTATTTTTTGGTTCAGAACCATGGAAAGCACTTGTTTATTGGTAGGTGAATTTACCCACCAATCAGCAAGAACAACACAGTGTGTTCACCAAAAATAGGCCGGCATCTAAACTTACATTCTTGCATTTCAAATAAACACACCAAGAGAATGAAAAGAATTTGATAATAGGAGTAAATTAGAAAGTTGCTTAAAATTGCATGCTCTATCTGAATCATGATGGAAAAAAATTGGGTTCAGTGTCCCTTTAAGTCCTTTAGGAGTGACAGTATCTAGATAACAGACCCACCAGATGGAGACTAGGTGGATCTATCATCTAGATCAGGTGTGGGCAGACTTTTGTAAGGCAAGGGCTACCTCAAAATTTTTTCCAAGTGACGTGGTCGCCTAACTAAAAAATAAAAAAATACCAGTCTTGATAATAATTACAATAATGTATTTATTAAAAAAACACAAAGAATAGTCAAGCACACACTGTGTAAAGCTGTTGCAGGGTACTACAAACCCTGAAATAGTAATCCAAAGATGAAAAGAAACAGCAGCACTTTAAACTAAGATAATCTTTCAAAGATTTATTTGCAGCATTAGCAAAAAACAGCAACTTTTTGGGCTACGCTACATGCCCTTACTCATGCTGATACATTGTTAGAACATTTCAAAATACAACAAAAACTCAAATATAAGTCAGATATGTTAATGTGAAAACATGAAACTTCCTTAATATGTCGAAGAAGAAGACTTGCACTGCATACTTTCCGCTAATTTTGAGTATTTCGTGTAGAATTGCTAACTGCTACTCTTGCACAGGATTCTAAGTTGTCGTCTGTGAGCAGGGAATGATAGTTTAATTATATTCATAGTTGAAAATGTAGACTCGCACAGGTAGGTAGAGTCAAAAAATGATGTTAAATTAAATGCAGCTTTTTTTTTTTATAGTGGGATACTTTTCTTTGTCCATTAGATTCCAAAAGTGGGGTTCTGAACTGTGTGCTTTTAAAATTGTCATTTTGAAGAAGAAGAAGAAGAACTTCAATTTTCATCCATAGATAAAGAAAACATTCATACTTGTAGTTATGTCTTCCACATCAACATTGCCAAACGGGTAACACATGAAAGTAACTATTGGTTCTAGTCTGGTAAATTATTGAAAACGTTTCTCAAAATTCATAATGAAGAGTCATTTCCTTAAGATATTTATCTTTGTTTAATTGTCTTCCATTTTTTGACAATTCAGACATTTTTTAAATGTTTCAGTTCGTCCATCAACTGGGAAGATATCAGCTTTACACTTGTTTTTGAAAGTATGAACTTATCCAATCATTTCAGTTTTTGTTTTGTTTCTTCCTTGCAAGTGTAAGTTTAATTTGTTCAGATGGTTAGTTATGTCGACAACGAAAGCTAAATCCATCAACCAACCATCACTAAGTTAAACGTATGTTTCACCTTTTGATTGTAAGAAAACTTTTACCTCTTGTAACAAGTCCCAGAATCTTTGTAAAAATATGATGCTCCGACTTAACCAACGTACATCTGCATGATATAACAATTGTCCATATTCAGATTCATTTTCTAGTTGAGCAAGAAACATTCTCCTCTGTAGACTTTTTCCTCGAATGGAGTTTACAATTTTCATGCAGATTCCCATAATATGACGCATATTAAAACATTTTACAACAGAGGGCCTGCTGATGAATGAAGCAATGATATGAAAGGAAATCTGAAAAGTCATCGCCTCTGGTAAACAGCCAAATAAACCATTGACTAACCCAGTCATTGATGGCGCTCCATCAGTTGTTATGGGTGCAAGTTTATAAATTGGATTTTTTTTCTCCTCTATATATTGTTTGAAAGTGCAGTAAACATCTTCACCATGTGTTTTCTTCTTTAGAGGTAACATTGGTAATAATTCTTCTTTTGCACTCAAATCATTAAAGACCATTCTTATAAAAATACAGAGCTGAGAAATATCAATTATGTCAGTAGAATCATCAAACTGCAGTGAAAAATAATTGCAGTTAGTGATATCTTCAGTCAGTTGTTCAACCAGATCAGAATTCATAAGTTCTGTACGACGGGTGACAGTTCTACGTGAAAGTTGCACATCTTTAATTGTGGAAATAATTTCAGTTTTGTTTTTGAATGAATTAAATAACGAATCGCTGGCTTCCAGAAATGCTTCTTTAATTATTTCTCCATCTGCGAAAGGTTTCTTATGCTTTACCAGCATATTACTCACACGAAATGATGCAACTGTTGTAGCCTTAGATATAATATTGGGTTTAATGAAATAGGATTGTTAGGCAGTTAATTTGGACTTAAATTCCTTTACCTTTTGTTTGCGTAATTCAATGTTTAAAGGATAATCTTTATCAAAATTTTCATGCATGCTTTTAAAATGTCTTTCAACATTTCCTTTTTTTGGAAGTGCCACACTTGCATGGCATATAAGACACAAACATTTTGTATTCACCATTGTGAAGAAAAACTCTTCTTCCCAATTTATATTAAAATTGTATGTCTTTCGTTTCTTTGCACTCGTTTCTGACATTCCACTCTTTTAAAAAGTACCGTATTTTTCAGTGTACTTCTGTACTGGCAAGATAGCTTTGAGGTGCGCAGACGGGGAAGCAAGTACATTTTCCTCTGCAGAAGGCCACAGTAAAAAAAAAAAAAAAAAATTAAAAAAAAAAAAAAAAAAAAAAAAAAAAACCAGAAAAGGACCTGCTGGCTCAAAATTGTATTTTTGGTAGAAATAGGACCTGCTGGCTCAAAATTGTATTTTTGGTAGAAATAGGACCTGATGGCTCAAAATTGTATTTTTGGTAGAAATAGGACCTGCTGGCTCAAAATTGTATTTTTGGTAGAAATAGGACCTGATGGCTCAAAATTGTATTTTTGGTGGAAATAGGACCTGATGGCTCAAAATTTTAATTTTTTTTTTTTACAAATAGGACCTGCTGGCTGAAAATGGTGACACATACAGCTTTAAAAAAATCTCTCAACAGACCAAGATCAAAGCAGTTTAGTGGACACACAATTCAATAGGGAACTCGTTATGTGCAGACACTAACCACCATTCCACTCAAAGCAAAGTTTTACTTCCTTACTGTGAGTACGTCAAGCAACCTTAACAACGTCACATGATTCACCATCATTGTTCAGCTCATTTGTCATTCATTTTGCGATCCATTCACCGCACTTGTAGCAGCCTTCAGTCCCTCCCTTTCATGCTTCACTTTGCTCCACATTACATCAATACCCTTCTTTTGAATTCTGAGGAGTGTGTGGTCTGACAGTGCTGTATAGCAGGCAGACATAACCAGATCCAACTTTACATAGGATCTGCTTATGTCCGTCTGCTATACAGCACTCTCAGATTCAAAAGCACTGTCAGCCTTGCGGTTCCATGTTTGTACAAAAGTTTTGCTTCCTGAGACACAAGTGCAGCTCTGGCATATCAATTGGGACCTCACTGACAGCTCGGCTTATAAACAGAGGGATGCTACGGTATTATACAGGGCTAGTAACATAACCCTCATACTTAGATTCCCATAGGACGGTCCTGACCTAAACACTTCATTCAGACGTCTTAACCCGCACTGTTCCCTCAGTGCCACTGCCTTGCCTACAATACATTATTTGACATGACACGTGCACGGTATATTTAGTAACTGCATAGACACGCCCATCATCAGTTCCTGAGAGAACCGCATAACCATGCCTATCATTTCCTGTAATTTCATTCTATTCCGGCCAAACCTCTCTATTTGCATTTTGTGCAATCATTGTAGGATTGCGGGAGTGCACATTGACTGTTAGAATTCTATCTGAGCCGGAGTGGAGATTCACATAGGAGCGGTCCTGACCCAACCACTTCAATCAGACTGCTTAACTGGCATTGTTCCCCCAGTGCCACTGCCTTGCCTACAATACATTATTTGACAGGACACAAGCAACGGTATAAGACTGCTTAATCCCCACTGTTCCCCCCAGTGCCACTGCCTTGCCTACATTATTTCCTGTCAAATAATGTCATTGTGCAAATAGAGTCAATGTGCATGCCCACTCCCGCAATCCTCCAATAATTATGAAAATGCAAACAGAGAGGTTCGGCAGTCTGATTGAAGTTGTTACGTCAGGGTCACTCATATGTGAATCTACACTCCCGCTAAGATAGAATTCTCTATCGTGGTCCACTGGTAGACCACGATCGACGTCTGGCCCACTCCTGATCTAGAAACTGTCACTCCTACTACTTTTCCAGTTTTTAAGTATAAAAAAGGTACCTACCTCCTAAAATAGTTATGTTGATAAAACTAGTATTGTCCCAGGTATTTTGCCTGTCATATAGAAGAAATGTGTCTTTTCTCAAGTTGAATATTACTTTTTAAGACCTTAAAGTGAATGTCAAGTTTGATAAATCAGTGCACGGTTTTTAAAAATCCTATTAAAAAACAGGGGCACTTTCATTCATCAAACTTTACATTTCACTCGTTTTGTTAAAATACTTACCTTTTAATCTTGAAAGCCGCTCCAGATATTGGGGGAAATCGCTGCTCGTCACTTCATATGTCAGCAATGATGAATACGGTATCCTCTAATCATGGCTTCCCCCCCCCCCCCGGGAACCATTGCCTGAGGCAACGCCGTGATTGGAGGCTTGCGACGGGCGGGGGAGGGGCTGGAACGGCTTTCAAGATTAAAAGATAAGTATTTTAAAACAAAACTAGTGAAATGTAAAGTTTGATGAATGAAAGTCCCCCTGCCCTGTTTTTAAAAACCAGACACGGATTCATCAAACTGGACATTCACTTTAACAAAAACTTAGAACAAAACCAAAATTTGGATCAGGTCGGCTTCAAATGAATGACACCTAGGGCAATAATTTTAAGTATTATGGTACCATTTACTAAGTTTAGCTGGAGTAATGTAAAGCTGATTAATGAGTTTAATATGAGATTCTTGCCATGCTACAGAAAGCGTGGTTTTCTCTACACTCTGGATACTATGTTTCAACATAGCCTCACCAGTTATATCTAACATTTGTTGCAAGCGTCTATTTTATTTTTGAAGATTACTTTCTGCTAGATTTGAGAGTATCAATTTATACCAGAAATTATTGGGACGAGTACCTGCTTTATAGAAGAAGAAAAAAAAAAAAAAAAAAAAAGTACCATTTGTACCCCAGCTTGTGCCCAATTAAAGTTAAATTCTTTAGTGGACTCATAAAACCAGTGTCTGACTTGCAAAATGGCGTAAAAGTCTGTGTTTGAGAGATCGTAGCTAGATTTCAGAGTTTTAAAAGTACACACTCGGGAGGTAACCATTTCCTTAAAATTAGATACATGTGATAATCCCTTATTAGCCCACCTGTTAAAAAGTTTACTATTAGGACCGGGTATGAAGCAGGGGTTACCTGTAATGGGTAGCAAATTCGAAATAAAAGGATATAATTTTAGTAAAAGCCGTATATGCTGCCATGCTATAATAATATGGTATATAGTATACATCTTTTTAATTCTAATAGGGATGTGTTTATTGGGACAGTGTAATAAGGCTGACAAGGAAAATGGAAAGACTGATACTGTCACTCCTAAAGAACTTAGGGTCCATACGTATCCATATCAGGACTGACTTTCTTCATTGACCCCGATCAAGATCGTTCTCCTGGTTGCTGTTCTAAAAATATATGAAGTTTACACCATACTCCAGAAGACATGTTTTTAACAGTCTCTATTTTTTCATTTTGTATCTTTTTGTATACAATGTAATACATCAGTATAGATTAAGCCTTTGATTGTGGATAGCGTCACTTTGCTTGGCTAATGCCCCACTGCATATATAACAATGGAATCTGGAAGTGCAGTCTTTTCCCAAGCATACCCACAAGCACAACTTATAGGGTTATAGACGGTTGAATACTTTTTTTCATGAACTCGTTTGAATCCTCCCTCCCAGTCAGAATCAGTCATGAATTATTTTAAAGGTGGATTAACGTTGCTGATCATGACAACCAAAATCATTATTTGCAATAGCAGTAAGAATACTACACTGTTTAGATATTATTGCAGGACAGAATTCAGCAATGTGTGCTTGCTCAACAATTTACAGATAGTAGGCTGCCTTTCATATATAGTTATACGCGGAAATTATAAATCAATTTTGGTTAGGTTTAGAGAACATTTAATAAAGTATAATTTAGCAGCATCAGTGTTAAAATGCCTTAAAGGAACAGACTACTCCAGAATTTGTATTGTTTAAAAAGATAAATAATGCCTTATTTTACCCATTTCCCAGTTTTGCATAACTAACACTGTTTTATGAATATACTTTTTACCTCTGTGATTACCTTTCATCTAAGCCTTTGCAGACTGCCCCCTTATCTCAGTTCTTTTGACAGACTTGCATTTTAGCCAAACAGTGCTGACTCCTAGGTAACTCCACGGGAGTGAGCACAATGCAAGCTATATGGCACACATGAACTAGCGCTGTCTACCTGGAAAATACTGTCAAAATGCACTGAGTTAAGATACGGCTTTCAAGGGCTTAGAAATTAGCACGAGCCAACCTAGGTTTAGCTTTCAACAAAGAATAAATACCAAGAGATCAAAGCAGATCGGATGATAAAAGTAAATTGGAAAGTTGTTTAAAACTGCATGTCCTATCTGAAACATGAAAGGATAATTTTGACTAAACTTAATGGAAAAACAATGCATGTTCATTCATTCTACACATGGACATGGATATGATTGGTTAAAGGGATATAAAATCCCAACATTATCTTTTGTAATTCAGAGAGAACATACAATTTAAAAAAAAAAAAAAAAAAAAAAAAAATGTAATGTTTCCAATTCACTTGTATTATCAAATTTACTTTGTTACCCATGATATTATGGGCCCCATGTATTAACCAGCATGCAGACAATGACCGCCGCTTCTTACATTGCGGGAAGCATGCTTGCATGTGCGAACCTTCCACGGAAGCACTCCGGAGCAATGTATGCTGCTTCGTACATATATTCTTTGTTGAAGAGATACCTAGGTAGGCATCTGGAGTACTACATGGCAGAAAAATAGTGCTGCCATTTAGTGATCGTGCAAATGGAATTTTAGCAAAACTGCAGTGGATCTGTTCACTAATGCAGGATATGCAGACACATTTTGGTAAATCTATTAATTTAAAATCACACATATGACTTATAAAAGTTAAAATGATCTATCATAATGTACATGGAGGCTCTAACTACATCCATAGGCCTTGTAGTTTTTCACATGTTTTTCTGTGGCCCCATATAACCACTGAGCAGAAAATAGACATCAACACTTAACTAGAAAAAAAAATCAGCTCCCACTTCATCCACTAACAAAGAATGTGAATTTGTGACACATATTGTAAATTTGAGTAGCAAAATTACCGCAATTTTCATTAAAATCACTAATATTGTTTTGAGGCATTATTATTATTAGCATACATGTACTCAAATGTAATTTAGCCCTTGCCAAATCCCAAAATTAGAGATTGGCCCTGCATAAAAAAAAAAAAAAAAAAAAAAAAACCCCCACACACACACAAATGCTATTCCCTCTACAATAATACAACATATGGCATTGCATGTGTGTGTACAGGTTTGATAAAACTACAAATATAAACAGACCCAGATATACTACTATTTGTTGTTCACCTAGAGCCTGGTTTCTCAGCCAGGTGGCAACACAACATACCTCCACTGCACCCTCTGACAGGCACACTACACATAAGGAACCCTCGGACAGGCTTGTCAGAGTGTTACTGTGCATGCCCGCTTGTGTGCACATAGTGGCAGGTCAGTGTGGGAAAAGGAGCAGATGGGATTTGACCTTGGCACCGCAGGTAATGTTTGTGATACCTGCCCACTGACAACAATAAAAGTATACATTTTCTTCCTCCACTCACAATACTTTGGGGGGGGGGGTGTATTTACAAACACAAGCAGGCACTCACCGGTTTAAAACAAAATAAAATAGTTTGGATTAAACTATTTTGTTGCTTAAAACCGGTGAGTGCCTGCTTGTGTTTGGAACTGTGATTAGTTTGCTGAGCACCCCGGTCTGAGGATGAAAATCGAGAGTGCTAAACCTCTATGAAAAGAAAAAAAAAAAAAGAAAAAAAAAAAAAAAAAAAGAGAAAACTGTCTTACATAAAACTAGACCAATATTGCTTAGCACCACAAGAATAAAGTTGAGGAACTAGAAGGAAAGTGACCAGTAGAATGGTGAGCCAAGAAAATTTCCAGGTACTATAAATGTATTGTTGGGTCTTGATACATAGATACATACTTACTATCTTATACAACCTTAGCACTCCCTGTAAGGTAATAATAGCCGGTGCAGAGTCTCCAAACACACTCCCAAAAAAATAACTTGCACCCGGTTTCTTCAATAAACATGTTACCACTTTATTCACATATTGTGGTACACTTCACATCCAAAAACATCACGTTTTTGGATGTGAAGTGTACCACAATATGTGAATAAAGTGGTAACATCCTTATTGAAGAAACCAGGTGCAAGTTAATTATTTGGAGTCTCTCTCTCTCTCTCTCAAAAGCACATTCCTAGTGCAAGCACTGCAACATGAACAAACTAGGTTTCAGGCTTTTTAAATACTAATTTGGGAAGGGAGGAGTTAAAACGTAAGAGGAGGAGAAAAAAAAAATCTTGTAAGAAACCGACTGTTTATAACTCATGGAACTTCAAATGTATGTACATATTATAATAGTTTGAGATAGGCTAAAATTATGTTTGGTATTTTAAAACTAAAAGCATATATACAAAACAGGTTTTAAATGGATCTTCCTGCTTTGATATGCCAAAAAGTTATCTATAAGAAACTCAGAAAGTGAAACAAAGGGTACTCCCTTGAATTAAAATCATAAATAAGAAAGTATAAATAATCTTGTGAAAAATAAATTATAAAAGCAATGTAGAGGTAAATACCCTTAAAGGGATACTAAACCCACCTTTTTTCTTTCA
>NC_069502.1:617754568-617812068 GCF_027579735.1 Bombina bombina | reverse complement strand
ATACATTTTTAAAACCTTAATTTGGGTTTCATGTCCCTTTTTTATTTATTTCATGATTTAGACTGAGGATGCAATTTTAAACAACTTTCTAATTTACTTCTATTATCTAATTTGCTTCGATTCTCTTCATATTGTTTTCTGGAAAAGCATATCTAGATAGGCTCAGTAGCTGCTGATTGGTGGCTGCACATAGATGCCTCGTGTGATTGGCTCACCATTGTGCATTGCTATTTCTTCAACAAAGGATATCTAAAGAATGAAGCAATCAGATAAAAGTAGTAAACTGAATGTTTAAAATTGTATTCTCTATCTGAATCAGTAAAAGAAAAATGTTGGGCTTAATGTCCCTTTAAACAGAAATTGGACAATAGTAAATTTGCACAATTGCGAAATCTTCCATGTTACTTATCAATTTCGCAGGCTCCAAGGCAGGCAATTTTATGATTAGCTTCCCCTTTTCCTTTCCAAGTTCAAAATGATAAAGCAAAACAAAGGCCATTTTGGCTAACCTGTTTTCGTGAATATAGACCTACTCCTGTGAAATGAAATTAGTGAAGCCTCAAATTCTAATGCTGTGCTACCAAGTGCCACACTAGCAGAATAGAGTCTTCATGTATGGATTAATTTAAGGGACAGTAAACACCTTGTAAACAACACATTTCTGTTGTGTTGCTATAGAATAACATAGCAGCCAAGTCAACATAAAAAAAAACACTTTTTACTGCAATTATTTTTAAATAGCCAACCTCCAGGGCTTTACTCCACAGACAACAAAGTTATCCACAGTCAAAGTTGTTAAAAAAAATGCATTGTTTTGTAGTTATCTGATAAAGTCAATTAGAGACAGAATATGTAGCAGTAGAGATGTGCAACAATATAAAATGAAAAATGTGCAGATCTTTTACAATTCAGTGTTTAAAGGGACATAAAAGCTTTATAAAATACAGGTTAATGTTGTCTTGAAATAGATTAACATGAGCCAGATATAAAGGTTTTCAAAAACACCGATGCCTTGTTTGCTGCAATTGTTTTTCAAAAGTAAAAAACCACCCTCACACCATTTTCCTTATTTGTGTGATAGGCAAAGCTTGCCGCAATTATTTTGTACGCAAACTTCCATATTTTGCAGTTCTTTATCCTATCACCTAGTGCTGAAGACTACTTAGAGAAATATGTGGCAGGGTTAAGCTTTTGAACCCTGCAGTGTGCATTTTCAATTCTCAAATTTTAAAAACATACAATTTTCAGTATTAAATAGACATTAACCCAATCTCGCTTTTGTGCAAACAAAACTGGTGATTTATGCCAAACTCTCTAGAAAGGCTAAAAAGCAAAACCTGTAACCTAGGTTACTAAAGTGCTGCAGATTGCTTAAAGGGATAGTCAACACCAAAATTGTTATAGTTTAACAAAATATAAATAATGCCTTTACCATCCATTCCCTAAGCTTTGCAAAACCAACATTGCTATATTAAAAAGGGACAATATACACCAATTTTCATTTATAAAAATAAATAGCTCAACCTGGGAACGAACAATAGCATAATAGCTTGCTCTATGGCTAGTTACCACCTAAGAAGCAGCCTCTTTTTGCTCAACATGTACCTTTCACAGAGAAGAACTTTCCTGAAGTATATCAGTCTGATCCTGACTTTACAGTACTGTCCAGCCCCGAAATACCAGGCCAATCCATCTCTGAACGAGAGAATACAGCAAAACCCCAGACATACGTTTCGGCCTATTGTGGGCCTCATCAGTGAGGTGCAGCCATAACACTCTAGGCACACTGAGCAACGGGTCCACGTCTGGATTCCCGCATCACACTTATGGAGACTTCCCTAAGTGTCATAATTTGCATAAATAAAAAGAGAAGCGCTCAATCTGGGAACGAACAATAGCATAATAGCCAGTTGTTCGTTCCTGTGAGTGCACTTCTCTCTGTATGTATTTAGTCTCCCTATGGGAAAAAGGGGCAACCAGACGTTGACTCCTTGCTCAGTGTGCTTAGAGGAATATTGGCTACACCTCACTGACGAGGCCCAATGAAGGCCGAAACGATAGTCTGGGGTTGCTGTGTTCCTTGTTCAGATAGGAATTGCCTGGTATTTCAGCGCTGCACTGACCGTAATAGGCGGGATCAGACTGCTATACTACAGGAAAGTTATTTTCTGTAAAAAGCATTACTGGGCTAAAAGAAGTTGCACCCAGGTGGGTAAATCACCATAGAACAGGCTAACAATGGTATTGAGCCAGTTGTTCGTTCCTGCGAGTTTCACTTCTCTCTGTATGTAACCAAATTTTCATTTAACTGCATGTAATAGACACTACTATAAAGGATAATATGCACAGATACTGATCGAAAAAAAAGCTGTATAGGCTATATAAATGTATCTACAAAATATTTATGCAAAGAAAAATCTAGTGTATAATGTCCCTTTAATATACTTTATAACATTTAAAGGGACACTGACCCAAATTTTTTCTTACATGATTCAGATAGAGCATGCAATTTTAAGCAACTTTCTAATTTACACTCTATTATCAATTTTTCTTAGTTATCTTGCTATCTTTATTTTGAAAAAGAAGGCTTCTAAGCTTTTTTTTAGGTTCAGAACTCTGGACAGCGCTTTTTTATTGGTGGATGAATTTATCCACCAACTAGCAAGGACAACCCAGGTTGTTCACCAAAAATGGGCCGGCATCTAAACTTACATTCTTGCATTTTAAATAAAGATACCAAGAGAATGAAGAAAACTTGATAATAGGAGTAAATTAGAAAGATGCTTAAAATTGCATGCTCTATCTGAATCACGAAAGAAAAATTTTGGGTTCAGTGTCCCTTTAAACCTCTAAATGACTGCCTGTTTGTAAGCCACTACAGACAGCCTCTCATCACATGCTTTTATATTAGCTTTTCACAAGAGACTGCTAATCCATGTGGGCCATATAAATAACACTGTGCTCTCTCCCGAGACATTGTGGCTAACACTGCACTAATTGGCTAAAATGCAAGTTATTAGATAATAAACATATATCAATTTTTAGGAGTGTCATACCTCCTGGAATTCTAAATCCAAAATTTTCCTACAGGAAATCATGCATTGTGCGATTATTTTTTTTTAATTTTGAGATTCTAGCAATTGGTGATACTATTCTGTAATGAATGATATTTTTACATGTGAAAGAAGTCAAGTCCGGGCAAGTTGACAGTTATTCCTTTCTTCTTCCCTGTCAAGGTGCAAAGTGTAAAGACTGTATGACAACTAACAATTCAAAAAACAAGCAGATGTTTTACTGAATCAGATCCAACAAATTAATAGAAGTAAACCCGTGCTGAAAATAACTGACATCCTCTTCTGAGCAATGTTATGACAGGTCGATTCTACAACTACAGGTATCAAATGATCACAATGACTAGTTGTCTAGGCCAGTGTTTTTCAACCTGTGTGCCGTGGCACACTAGTGTGCCGTGAGAGATCCTCAGGTGTGCCGCGGCAGACTGACAACAGTGCATCATTTACAACCATGACATTGACATTCATTCACAGACAATCATTATGATTGTTTGTGAATGAATGTCAATATGTCATGTATAGTTTGTAGGAGGCATGGCATGACAGCACAGTACGTGTACATATATATATAAATATATATAAAAAAAAAAAAATATATATATATATATATATATATATATATATATATATATATATATATATATATAGTATACTGTATATATTCCTGTATTAGGCTACAATGTGTGATTTTGTAAAATTTTGGGATGGTGTGTGCCACAGATTTTTTAATGTAAAAAAGTGTGCCACGGCATAAAAAAGGTTGCAAATCACTGGTCTAGGCTCTCTAGAATCTAGATCATGCAAATAAATAGATTACTATTTTCAACACAAAGATAGATGAAATAAGTAACTTGACTAATTTTAGGACTCTTACAATTCTATTAGGATAAATGTTCTAGCACCAAGAATAAAACAAATGTAGGTATCAGACAAACTTAATCTTCACTGCTATGACATAATATGCTCCAAAACAAAGTAAAAATGTTATTTGTTATTCAATTTCTACATGTTAACAGCACCTTTAACCCAACTGCCAATGTTTGTTGGATTAAAGCTGTAAGAGAGTAAAAGTTAATTTAAAACTGACAAAGAAAACAAGTCATTTTATGAGTATCGCTTGAAATAAGATATTACAGGTGGGTTCCTCCTTACAGTTATGTGTGCATATAAACAACATGTAATATTTAACTTATCAGAAATTGTAAAAATCTAGGAGCCAAATTTAGTAATCAACTAAAAAACATAATACACAAAATTATTATTATTTAAAAAAAAAAAAAAGAAAAGCGTAGAGTTGGGGCACTTTCCTGGAGACCAGATCCACTTTTTATATTGCCACAACACTACTCTAAAACAAATTAGATATAGAATATACGCCAAATTAAACAAATCAAAATATTCAGTTTTAAAATTAAAAGCTACAACAGGGAACGGATTACCATTAAAATTATTTTTCCATTGCTACATCTAAAATACTTTTTAAAATATATATTAAAAAAGCAGTTCTATGGCTTACAATAACAGTTTTGTAAGCTTGTGGGTGGTATCTCTATCCACCAATAGAATTGTGGCTAATTTACTTTATCAGCCAGTAAAAAAACTAAACTGGGTTGAAACCAACAGGAAATTCACATTTGTTTAGAATATCAAGTTACACAACTTCAATATAAGCATATTTTTTTAAGGAATCACTTAAAAATGATTAGCACAAGTAAAATATATTTCCAGTTATAAATGGTACCCAGTTATGTATATCAGCAGAAGCAAAAGGCAAACCTACAGAACCAGACCACTGATAAATGAGAGCAAAATAAAAATCTGACATCAATATTGTCATCAATGAAGACACTACAATTCAAAATTGACATTCTGCAGTAGTGTAAAAAAAATATATATATATATATATATATACACAGGACAATACTACAGATATGTCAGTGTAACCTTTAGTGTTCAATGTTGTCCTAATTAGGGGTTCTAAAAAAAAACTGCCAAAGCAATACAACAGTTGATGTTTTGTGCAGTTTTAGGACGATTTATGTGTTTGCAGAGTTGTGCATTCAATTATGAATATGAAAGGATCATTTCTGAGTGCGGGTGATGGATTATGGGCTCTTTATGAAATGTTCTGGAGTCATATCAATACTTTTAAAGCACTATAATGGTTCCCTGGTTGAACTAGATTAACTCCGTTACCCGTTTAAACAAGTTAGTAGCAAGTGACACTCATGGATACAATTGCAATAATACTATGCAGTAACAGAAGACAATGTTTCATTAGATTGATTTACCCCAAACGCCAATGAGGATGCACATTGCAATTAATGTGGCAGGGACTGAAGAATATGTGTCAAGACCACTCCAGCTCCATGCACAAATGTCAGCCAGTGTCCCCATAAGAGATATGACAGGCCTGTAGCCGAGCCGGGGCCTTCACCAAGCTCCCACCCCCCTCCCCCGGCCTCAGGCCTAACACTTCGCCCAGGCAGAGATCCCACAATCCCTCCCCTCCTCCTTTGAGCACTAGGCCCCGGGATCCCCTTCTTACCTCAGTCGCTCTCCTCCCCTGCCAGCTCTGACAAGCGGCGCCCCCTCCTCACCCGCAGAGAGAGGAGGCTAAGGCTGGGTGAGGAATCGGGGGCCGCACCACCGCTAGTACGCTACTGCTTTTCCTGGCCCGGCAGCCAATCAAAAAACACCGCCTCCCCCCTGCAAAGTAAAATGGAACGTTCAGGCGGTGGCACAGATAGATATAAGCCCTGTATTAATGTGTGTGATTAAAGCACTGTATATGTATACGACTCGTTCCGCCAGCGGAACCAAGGGCCTCTATGACGTAACAACGCCCGAAACGTAACGGTCCCCTCCTCCCTTACAATATATGTGTGACTCCCTGTGCTCCAGGCAGGAGGCGAAACCAAAATACTGGCAGGGCAAAATATGGCGGACGAGAGCCAAAGCAGATCCCGCGAGAGGATGATGATAAGATTGTGACGGTGACGCGAGGGGCTTGCCTTGTCTTCTTGCTAGTACCACTGGCGAGCACTGCACTGGCACGGGAACACAGTGTACAGCAATAAACGCAGGATTTATCGAATGCTTATAATATAATATACACCTCACTGTCTGTACATGGCGATTATAAAGATGTATGTTATACTGTGCTATTTTTCCCAACACTGGATAGGAGCACGGATATTGGTGAATATAGTTTTGGGTAAAAAAAAATAGTTTTTGCTTGTTTATGCAGTGTTGCTTTACAAGAAAAATAATTAAATTTGCTGAATCTAGTGTTGGAAACAATAGTTTAGTGTTGTGTCCCCAGGCATCTCTATATTGAGGTTTAAATGTCCTGTCATCTCCATACAATTTACACAGACTGGGACTTGGCGTACTCTTGCTGATAAATTTGACAGCCTGTCTGCATGAAAGACTATAGAGATGACAGGATTTAAACCTCAAGCCTGAAGACATAAATACTAAAATGTTATTCCATTTCTATGTTCAGCCTTTTCTTAATTTGTAGTAATATGTGTTATGACAAAGAGCATTATTGTACCAGGTAAATCATTTGATGCCCTTAATTAGAACATCAAACTATTTACCTAGACCAGTTAATTTAGCTTCGGCAGACTGTTCATTACTAATTAGCATTTGCAGGTTCTTGCAATTTTGGGTTAAGTGAACACAATTAGTGTTGGGGGGGGGGGGTACTTATCAATGTAAACAGACGGGGACAGATTAGCCAAACATTCAGCAAAAGACTGATTCATCGATATCAATTTAGCACCATTAAATTCGGCATGCACATATATTTTGTCTTGTAGGTGCCTTTTTTTTTTGTTAAACAAAACAGTGGTTGGTGAGATAAATGTTTAACCCTTAATGACCACAGCACTTTTCCATTTTCTGTCCGTTTGGGACCAAGGCTAGTTTTACATTTCTGCGGTGTTTGTGTTTAGCTGTAATTTTCCTCTTACTCATTTACTGTACCCACACATATTATATACCGTTTTTCTCGCCATTAAATGGACTTTCAAAATCTACAATTATTTTCATCATATCTTATAATTTGCTATAAAAAAAAATACAAAATATGATGGAAAAAAAAACAAAAAAAACACACTTTTTCTAACTTTGACCCCAAAATCTGTTACACATCTACAACCACCAAAAAACACCAATGCTAAATAGTTTCTAAATTTTGTCCTGAGTTTAGAAATACCCAATGTTTACATGATCTTTGCTTTTTTTGTAAGTTATAGGGCCATAAATACAAGTAGCACTTTGCTATTTCCAAACCACTTTTTTTCAAAATTAGCGCTAGTTACATTGGAACACTGATATCTGTCAGGTATCGCTGAATATCCCTTGACATGTATATATTTTTTTTTAGAAAACAACCCAAAGTATTGATCTAGGCCCATTTTGGTATATTTCATGCCACCATTTCACCGCCGAATGCGATCAAATAAAAAAAAAATGTTCACTTTTTCACAATTTTTTTCACAAACTTTAGGTTTCTCACTGAAATTATTTACAAACAACTCATGAAATTATGGCATAAATGGTTGTAAATGCTTCTCTTGGATCCCCTTTGTTCATAAATAGCAGACATATGTGGCTTTGCTTTTTGGTAATTAGAAGGCTGTTAAATGCCACTGCGCACCACACGTGTATTATGCCCAGCAGTGAATGGGTTAATTAGGGAGCATGTAGGGAGCTTCTAGGGTTAATTTTAGCTCTAGTGTAGTGTAGTAGACAACCCCAAGTATTGATCAAGGCCCATTTTGGTATATTTTCATGCCACCATTTCACCGCCAAAAGCAATCAAATAAAAAAAAATTGTTCACTTTTTCAAACTTAAGGTTTCTCACTAAAATTATTTACAAACAGCTTGTGCAATTATGGCACAAATGGTTGTAAATGCTTCTCTGGGATCCCCTTTGTTCATAAATAGCAGACATATGTGGCTTTGCTTTTTGGTAATTAGAAGGCTGCTAAATGCCACTGCGCACCACACGTGTATTATGCCCAGCAGTGAATGGGTTAATTTAGGGAGCATGTAGGGAGCTTCTAGGGTTAATTTTAGCTCTAGTGTAGTGTAGTAGACAACCCCAAGTATTGATCTAGGCCCATTTTGGTATATTTCATGCCACCATTTCACCGCCAAAAGCAATCAAATAAAAAAAAATGTTCACTTTTTCAAACTTAAGGTTTCTCACTAAAATTATTTACAAACAGCTTGTGCAATTATGGCACAAATGGTTGTAAATGCTTCTCTGGGATCCCCTTTGTTCAGAAATAGCAGACATATATGGCTTTGGCGTTGCTTTTTGGTAATTAGAAGGCCGCTAAATGCTGCTGCGCATCACACGTGTATTATGGCCAGCAGTGAAGGGGTTAATTAGGTAGTTTGTAGGGAGCTTGCAGGGTTAATTTTAGCTTTAGTGTAGAGATCAGACTCCCACCTGACACATCCCACCCCCTGATCCCTCCCAAACAGCTCTCTTCCCTCCCCCACCCCACAATTGTCCCCCGCCATCTTAAGTACTGGCAGAAAGTCTGCCAGTACTAAAATAAAAGGTATTTAAAAAAAAATTTTAAGCATATTTACATATGCTGCTATGTAGATCCCCCCTTAGCCCCCAACCTCCCTGATCCCCCCAAAATAGCTCCCTCTGCCTTATTGGGGGCCATCTTGGGTACTGGCAGCTGTCTGCCAGTACCCAGTTTGCAAATAAAAATGTTTTTTATTATTTGTTTTTATTTGTTTCTGTAGTGTAGCTTCCCCCCCACAGTCCAATATCCCACCAGCCAAACCGATCACCAAATAAAATAAAATTCCCCCCTTGATCCCCACTTCTAACTAAAAATGTTCTGTAGTGTAGTGGTTCCCACCCGCTCCCTCCCCGTGCACGCGCCCGCCCCCGCCCCCGGCCCTCCCCGTGCACGCGCGTCCTGTCGCGCGCCCCCCGGTTGTCCCCGATCCCGCATCACAAAGGCCATCGATGGCCGCCACCCACCTCCCACACCGGCTGCCACCCACCAACGTGCAATAACCGGAATGCAGCTGGAAGCGAGCAGGATCGCTTCCAGCTGCTTTCCACACCGAGGACGTGCAGGGTACGTCCTCAGTCGTTAACTGCCTTTTTTTTGAGGACGTACCCTGCACGTCCTCGGTCGTTAAGGGGGTTAAAGGCCCATAATAGTAGAAAAATGACATGCTCGATCTTGTTAGAGCTTTTCATTTTAGGGTTATCGACCCTGCACTACCTAGTTTTTATTACCACCACCCCCAAAAAAAAAGAATTTAAAGTCAATTTTTTTTTATGTATCTGAAATGATCCAATATGTAGCAAAATATCTGCTTGCTCTACACTTTTACTGTTTTTGTAAAGCATTTAAAACTTTCATTTTGTTAGGGAGAGAATGCATTGTTTTGTAGGCCCCCATTAACGCACATTTTAAAAAATCCGTTTACATGCTACACAGTGATTACATATTTAAACAAATTTCCAATTTACTTCTGTTTTCAATTTTGCTTAATTCTCTTGGTATCCTTTATTGAAAGAACATCAATACACTACTGGGGGCCAGCAGAACACATTGATAAAGCAATTAAATTAGTCATATGTGCAGCCACCAATCAGCAGCTAGCTTCAAGCCTCTGAGCCTACATAAGTATGCTTTTCATCAATGGATACCAAAAGAACTAAGCAAATTATATAATAGAAGTACATTGGAAAGTTGTTTAACATTATATTCTCTTTCTGAATCATGAGAGAAAAACATTTAAGTTTCATGTTAACTTTCTTACCTACTGTACATATTAACTAATCACTGTGTAGCATGTATATGTAAATAAAAAGATAGAAGCGCTCAACCTGGGAACGAATAATAGCTTTCTATGGCTAGTTACCACCCAAGAAGCAGCCTCTTTTTGCTCAACATGTGCCTTTCACAGAGAAGAACTTTCCTGTAGCATATCAGTCTGATCCTGACTTCACAGTACAGTCCAGCCCCGAAATACCAGGCAATCCCTCTCTGAACGAGAGAAACGGCAAAACCCCATACGTATGCTTCCGCCTATTGTGGGCCTCGTCAGGTGCAGCCATTTCCCTCTAGGCACACTGAGCAACGGGTCCAAGTCTGGATTCCTGCATCACACTTAGGGAGTCCTCCCTAAGTGTCAAAATTTGCATAAATAAAAAGATAGAAGCACTCATCCTAGGAACGAACAATAGCATAACAGCTTGTTCTATGGCTAGTTACCACCCAAGAAGCAGCCTCTTTTTGCTCAACATGTGTCTGTTGATGTGTCAGGGTTCTACATTTTACGTTTCATATTATATAATGCATTCTTTGATGGGGATGTTTAATTTCAGAATGTTTATGCTTTTAAATATTTCATAGGGAGCCTAAATTCTGATATTAAAGGTAC
Source organism: Bombina bombina (assembly GCF_027579735.1). Classification (NCBI taxonomy): domain Eukaryota; kingdom Metazoa; phylum Chordata; class Amphibia; order Anura; family Bombinatoridae; genus Bombina; species Bombina bombina. The sequence continues at coordinate 617,801,550 of NC_069502.1, read as the reverse complement.
ATAAAACAGTATGAACTAACATAAGTTTCTAAATATATAATGCAGCCAAAGCTTACCTGCAAAACAGTTTCTGTTTTAACCTCCATTAACCCCTTTAATTCTGACATAGTTTTGTTTGCAACAAGCTACCCCCTGGTATTTCCATATATGGAAGGTGCTATCCAGGCGATAGCTTCAGCAGAATGCGTTGGTGCATGTGCATGTTAGGGGGCAGAGTTACATGCCACCTGACTAAAGTAGTGCATAGTATAATGCTGAAGCTTTCACAAAGCATGTGACATCATCCCCATGGAAACAAACAAGCCTCTTGGCAACAAAAATAGCATTTTTTGCTATTGAATAATAACTCTGTTTAATATTTTTTTCATATAGGTGGCGAGAGTCCAAAAGCTAGGCACTTATGGGATATACATTCCTACCAGGAGGGGACAAAGTTTCTCAAACGCCTATAAATACACCTCCCACCTCACTCATACCTCAGTTTAAAAACTTTGCCTCCTTAGGAGGTGGTGAACAGGGCCGTCTTTAATATTGACTGGACCCTGGGCAAAACATTTCTTGGGCCCCACCCCATGCAATTTCGCTCTCCACCCCAATATCCCAAAAAACAACTAAATCAATTTATTTTATATTTTTTTTAAAATTATTAGCCCAGCAGTGGATCATCCACTGCTGGGCTAATCATTTTAAAAAAAAAAAATGAAATAAATTGCAATATCTGAAACTGGACCTAAGCAGTACTAATAAGTAAATAAATTCCTCCACTGTGGATTCATTTAATATTCTTTTGAATGTGAATCTGGTGTGAGGTTAGCTGGTTAAAGAGATTTAGGGCAGCCAACAGGAGCAAAGCAAGGTAAAGACTGAGGAGGAAGCATGGAGGTGCAGACAAATGTAAGTTTACTGACTGTAACAGCAGAACTACTATGGGAAGCTGTAAAATCTGCGACAGAGAAAACAAAAACTATAAAAATAAACCTTACATTAATGTGTGAAGTATCAGCATGACACTATACATCAGCCACAGCAGCACATGTCACTTATTTGCTAAGAACAAGGAGGGGTGTGTGTGCACTCACTTATTCTTCCCACTGACACCTTTCTACAAAGCACTGTTCCCCTAAAAAACTTCAGTTAGTTGATCTTAGGGCCACAGCAGAAAGAGCAGGGCTAAGGGGACCAGCAGACTGGATGCTGTCTGCCCAAGGCTGCATGGATACAGTGTGAGATGAGTCACACAGCCTCAAGACTGAAGAGAGCAGTGTATGCAGCTGCACAGATGCTCAAATCCTCACGTGCCTGCCACTTCAGCTTTCTGCTGCATGTGCCTACAGTCAGCCCTACCCAGAAACAATCCCCACCACCAGAGCAGTTACCTGGTAACAGTGGTAACCCCAGTAGGACCTTTTCTGATGCAGTGGGAATGGCTGGATGCCGAGTTAGGGCTTTGCATTCAGTGCTGCACAGTGCACATCTAAAACAGCACATGGCACTAGCTTGGCATGTCACATGACACCGACACGGTCTGGCTCTCTGTAAATCGGTTGCAGGGATTCTGCCTTCCTTTACAGATCAACCATATACTCTCTTACCATTACCTCTGCTGATATGTTTCAGTACTAGTTTGACTGTCTGCTATATATGGATGGGTGTCTTAAAGGTAAGTATGAAAATGTATATCTTTTTTTAACAAAGACACTCTCAGCTATGGATTAGGCACTTTTTAGTAAAGTTGTTATATATTGTTTGTCACGGATACTGGGCTGCAAGGGTTAAACCCATACTACCTCACCCCCTCCTGTTTCTCAGCAGATTTGGGCTCCTGAGAGCAACCGCAAACTTTCAGACCTGTTGTTTTGTAATGTGAACTTTGTCAGAGAAGAGCTGATCTCTGACCAGGAAAACCCTTCTAGGCTTGCCGGGCTCCTGGAACTGACGGCCACACCGCAATGGATCCCAGCCTAACCCCTCTCAGGCTAGCCGGGCTCCAAGAACTCCTGGTCGGCCACTTCACGCTGGACACCTGCTAACTTTACCCCTGGTCGCTCCAGCGGCCCATTGCTTCAAAGCTCCGCTTTTTTGGGAATTGGTAGCCCCTAGGGAGGACAAGAGGTGGAGTGATTGCCCGAGGGAAGCTCCTTTGGTAACCGGGGGGGGTTTGGACACCCCTACCCCCTATTTTTAATGGGCTGTAACTCCAGTCCCCAGTAACAAATCATGGCGCTTTTTGGACTGTGGCATCTGGGGACCAAGAGCTCCACAGGGATCACCCTGAAACCACCACCTCTGGGTCCTCGGCCTCTTTGGGAGTGTAGCTGCTATGGAGGCGCCAGCCTGTCTGGAGGGGCAGTAATGATGTGAGATTTGGGAGGGAGATAAGACCCTTTGTGTTTAAAAGGAGTGTGTGTTTCCCAATAAAATCAGTTCTTGTTTCACCTGAATGCTAGTCTGTCTAGTTATTTAGGTGGGCTCCTGCTATAATCACTTTCTCTGCTACATAGCGACCTGTTGTCAGGGATAGGAAGGACCCTCTGGCAGAGCTACCTAGTCGGGGTAGCCGGAGTCTGTTACAGGGTGGACTCCTGAATACTGGTGCTGTCTGGTATCAGGGTGGGCTACTGGCTGTAGTCACTTGGCGGCTACACAGCTGCAGTCGGCAGGGAGAAAGCAGGACCCTTTTGTTTTTTTTGCAACTATGTCTTAAACTTAACCTGCCTCAGAAGTTACCATAGAAACTAAGCTGCATGAACATATTTCTACAAAAAGTTGTGTCTTTGTTGTTAAAGGCTGATCTGATTTCTTCAGCTCAATTATGTGGCTATTGGTTTAATATTTTGTTACATTCTGACAATATTTCTGAGTATAAATGATATCACTGTTGATAACTGTTAATAATTCCTAGTCTAATGCAGGGGGCATTTCTGCAGCAATGAAAGATTTTATTGCTACAGCCATAGAGAAGGCTATGTCTGCTATTCTGCCTTCAAATAAATGTTAAAGGGTTTTGTATTATGTTCTTAAATCTAGTGAATTTTGTAGTGACAGACTACTGTTATTACTCCTAAAGTATTTCCTATTCCAGACACTATCTCTTATCTCATTGCTAAAGAATGGTCTAAGCCTGGCACTTTTTAATCCTTCTAGGTTTTTAAATTTTTTATCCTTTACCTATTGCTAATTTGGAATATAATATTTTCACTCTTGCCAAAGGCACTACCATTTCTATAGAAGACAGAACTTCTTTTTAAACCCTTTAGGTAGAAAACTTGAATCTTATCTTAGAAGGGCATATTTGCATACTGGCTATATTGTTAGACCAGTTATATCTATCGCTGATGTTGCTGCTGCCTCTATATTTTGGTTGGACAATTTAGCTCAGCAGTTGTCTTTAGACCCAAAATTATATAACATTATTCTCTTCAACATGCAAATCATTTTATTTGTGATGCCATCTTTTGATGTTGTGAAACCTAACATCAAATCTTTGTCTTTAGCTATTCTTACTAGAAGAGCTTTATAGCTTAAAGGGACAGTCAACACCAGAATTTTTGATGTTTAAAAAGATAGATAATCCCTTTATTACCCATTCCCCAGTTTTGCAAAACCAACACTGTTATATTAATACACTTTTTACTTCTGTGACTGACTTGTATCTAAGCATCTTCTGACCGCCCCTAATCACATGACTTTTAGTTATTATCTGTTGACTTGCATTTTAGCCAATTAGTTCAGTGTCTGCCACTAGCCATGGGCGTGATTACAATGCTATCTATATGGCCTACAAGAGCTAGCTCTCCCCTGCTGTGAAAAGTAAATAAAATAGAGACGGCCTGCAAGGGCTTAAAAATTATCATATGAGCTTTCCTAGGTTTGCTTTCAACTAGAATACCAAGAGAACAAAGCAAAAATGTTGATAAAAGTAAATTGGAAAGTTGTTTAAAATTACATGTCCTATTTGAAAAATGAAAGTTTTTTTGGACTTGACTGTCCCTTTAAATCTTGGAATGCTGACATGGTATCTAAACAAGATTAGATCTTTCATTTCAAGGTAAATAATCTTTTTGGTTCTCAATTGGATTCTATTATTTCCACTATCTCTGGGGGAAGGGAGTTTTTCTGCCCAAAGACAAGAATCTAAGGGTAAATTTAAAGCTCCCAATTGTTTTTCATTCATTTCATCAGATTAGAGAACAGACAACCACTCCTTCCCATAAGGCATTTGGCTCTAATTGGAGACCATCTTTAAATTGGAATAAATCCAAGCCTTATAAGAAACCAAATCCTGCCAAAGCCAGTTCTTATGGTAGGGGGCATACTAAACTATTTCATAGAGTTTGGACAGACTCTGTCCAAAATCAGTGGATTCAGAAAAATAATTTCTCAGGGGGTATTGAATAGGATTCAGAATAAGATCTCCCTTGGGAAGATTCTTTCTTACCCATGTACCAAAAAAAACTGTAAAAGCTCAAGCCTTTCTGAAATGTGTTTCAGATCTAGAACTTTCAGGGTTAATTGTCCCAGTTTCACAGCAGGAACAAGGATTGTTTTTTTTATTTAAATCTATTCATTGTACCAAAGAAGGAAAATTCTTTCAGACCAATTTTAGATCTGAAAACTTTAAATAATTTTGTAAGAGTCAAAACTTTCAAGATGGTGACTATAAGGACTATTCTGCCTTTTGTTCAGCAAGGTCACTTCATGTCCACAATAGACTTACAGGGCCCTTACCTTTACATTCCGATTTATCCAGATCACTATCAATTTCTGAGATTCTCTTTTCTAAACAAGCATTACCAATTTGTCGCTCTTCCATTTGGCCATTCAACAGCGAGAAGGGTATTGCAGTGTTTCCTTATTTGGACTCAATCTTTCCATTTAGCAGAATCTCACACGAAACAACTTCTGTTGTTTATTCAAAGACATGGTTAGAGGATCAATTTACCAAATAGTTTCTTGATTCCTCAGACAAAAGTCACCTTTTTAGGTTTCCATATAGATTCAGTGTGCATTACTCTATCCCTAATAGAAAAGAGACTTTGAGATTGGTTTCAGCTTGTCTCTATCATTCCCTTCAGTGGCTATGTGCATGGAAGATTTAGGTCTCATGATTGCAGCATCGGACGTGATACCTTTTGCTCGTTTTTCATATGAGACCTCTATAGCTTTGCATGTTGCACCAATGGTGCATGGATTATACTCTGATATCACAACTGATATACTTAAATCCCAACACTCAACTCTGTCTGATTTGGTGGTTAAACCATCACCTTATTGTTCACGGGGCCTCCTTTGTTCATCCTACCTGGACTGTGATCATAACAGATGCAAGTCTCACAGGTTGGGGAACTGTTTGGGGTCTCTGACAGCACAAGGAGTTTGGAATGCTCGAGAGGCGAGGTTACCAATCAATATCTTAGAACTCTGTGCTATTTTCAGAGCTTGTCAGGCTTGACCTCTATTAAAGAGTGTCAGTATATTTATGAAAATCTTAGTAGTGCTATCCAAATAATATATAAGTTTATGGCAGGGTTATAAACACAATCTTAAAATAATTTTCCTTAAAATTGAAACCCTAATCAACCATGCATCTACTAGACCATACAATTAATATAAATATCTGAATTCTTTTATTTAGTTAATATCCATAAACATATTGAAGTATATTCGCAATAAAAGGAAATGAAACAAAATTTATATGCGTTAAAACCAACTCTTAAGATATGCTATCCTTCTTACAAAACCCAGAAAAATATACCTTCACAATTCAGCCTTATTTATTTAATACAATGGGACTAAAACCTTTAACATCCAAGCAATACAATTCTAAACTGTGCTCTTTCAACAATAGGATGATATATATATATATATATATATATATATTCTGCTATTTAACTGAAATTTATCTTAATACAGAATTAACCTACAATATCAGAACTTGCACAGCTGATTTACTTAGCAAATCAGATACAGATTTAAAAGTATAATCTGCTCTTTAAATCTATTAACTGTAAAGGCTATGCATATGACTTATCTTACAAAACCCAGAAAACTGTATCTTTAAACTGTAGTGACTTTAAAATATCACATGTAATTAGCAGTCTTTTTTCTTATACTCTATATATATATATATACGTTACCAAAATGATATCCAACTTCCCAAAATGATATCCAACTTCAAGATTTTTCACACCTCATATAAAATAAGTGTAATTGCAATGGAATAGGAGAGTATGGCCCACTTTGTTTTTATAGTTTGACTGTGTCCCACGCAAAACAGTTTCAGTCAGTTACAAAACTTTGCAGCCAGTCTGTCTCCTTCCTTCTGCATCAACTTATTAGTCTAATCATAGGTGTGAAATATGGGTGGCCCTTCGAAACCTTGTCCCTCTATTGGATAATCTGAATATCCCATTTCCAACAGCCAAAAAGCTTTCTGGCTGTAGTTCTCTCATGGCAACACTGGGTGGCATCATTACAAACATACATAGCAACATTTGAATCAACTTAAATCAGTATTTCTATTAAATGGTTATTCATTTTATCATAATTTACTGCAACAACTATTCACAATATTTGTTTTGGATAAGTTATATCTTAATTAATTTTCTGATCATTTTGATATGAAACATCAAATACATCTAGCATTATATTAAAATAACTTATATTTCATAGTTATATCACATCAAATATATATCTCATAGTCATATCACATCAAAGTAACTTCCATATTTTCATCTCACTATATTTTAAAAGATGTATGTGAAACTTTATAAACATTTATTGCACGTTTATATGATATGACTTAATTCATTTCATGCGGCATTCCGTCTCTTTCTAAGTGCATAGATTGATGCTCATGACCAATGGTTGTCTGCAATAAAAATAGAAATAATTATTAGAGATGATCCAAGCATTAATATGTGTATGGTCCATAAGTATTTATTTATATTCTTAAAAACACAGAGGCTAAGTAAGATCTTTTATGTTTTCAAAACATATATATATATATATATATATATATATATATATATATATATATATATGCACTTCAAATAAGGGATTACCAAAATGGTCATTCAATCTATACTAATTCTGAATTTATTTCCTATATAAATAACCCCTGCAGCAATCATCCACCTAATACAATGTGCTTCATTTTAATATATATATATCATGAATCATTCCAAACATACACGGAAAACTGGCATTGTTCCCCTTGCAAAATGCATCCAACTCTATCTGTGTCACCTTCCCCCTATCTGTGTATTTGCAACACACAAAACTTAGGTGACAAATTCCAGAGGGGTCCTTGAACACATTATTTTCTCTCACCAAATGTTTTGGGAGTTATAAAACTCTGCATATATAGTCAAATGAGTAGGAAAAAAAAAAAAATGTTTGTGTGTTTTACACCATAGGAGGTGGTACTTCAAAAGCTATGCTGATTTTCAATCCTGATAAACGTGTATTCATCCAGCTAACCCATCTGGTAAGGGGGTTGGGACCCCCTGTGGTGTTAAACAAACTCATGTTCAATTAATCCTGAGGTCTCATCTAACATATACAGTGTATAAAATATACATATATATGTATACATATGTAATATTCATCATAATATTCATATACTCTGACATAAATCCCCCTTCCAACTTCAAATAGATGTAGGACACATGTATTTGAATTGGCTTAAAGTCAGTGGTATTTGATGAGGATCAACCGTATATCTCATAGACAGTCTCTTATGTAGAAAGTTTGTTATTTTGAGCCTTCATGTTTATCAGTTGGGCACCTTTAAACTACAGTATGTCTTTAGTTCATTTGGGGATATGACACTTCATTCTCCCTCTATGACTTGTAGTTGGGATCTGGGATGACACGCTCGCAATTGATTGATATGGACCCATTTATCTATGAAACTTTCATTTTTGGGGATCCGTATTTTATAGGCCACTGGAGATATTTTGTCAGTAATGACGAAAGGACCTTTCCATGAGGGAAGAAATTTCTTCTCCCTAACCTGATCTCTTCCAAAGTTATAAAGATAAACTTTATCATTTATTTCATATTCCTTTTTGGATGTTTTGAGATCATAATAGGTTTTAGTGGCAGTTGCGGCTCTTTCTAACTTCCTTTGAGCAAATGCAAAGGCATATTGCAGGTGCTTTCTTAAGTTTTCCACATATTGATGTGTATTGGCAGCGTCTATCAACTTTTGGTCTGATGAACGGTACAGCAGATGCTGAGGTAGAACCATTCTTCTACCAGTCATCAGCTCAAAAGGTGACATCTTGGTAGCACTACTTGGAGTTGCTCTTAATGCCATTAAGACTAGAGGTAGTTTTATATCCCAGTCTTTACCTGTTTCACTCACAAACTTTTTGAGGATTTTAACAATGGACTGGTTGTAACGCTCTACACCACCACTTGAGGCAGCTCTATAAGCAATATGGAGCTTTCTTTTAACCCCTAGTATTTTCCACATTTTTGTCATCACTTCGCTAGTGAAGTGGGTCCCCTCCATCTGATTCGATTCTTTGGGGCAAACCAAATCTGGAAAATACATGGTTGATGAGCAATGCTGCACATGTTTCAGCACTATTGTTAGGTGCACTAATGCACTCTACCCATTTAGTGAACAGGCATGTCACTGTTAACATGTACTTGTTACCTCTTGATGATCTTGTTACTGGACCGATAAAATCAATTTGTATATCTGACCATGGCATTACCATCCCCCTCTTCTGCAATGGCGCTCTATGCGTTGGTGCAGTGGGTTGGAACTGTGGACAGATTAAACACCCTTGACAGTAGGTTTGAACATCTTTCAACATGTGTGGCCAAAAAGCGTAATCACGCAATATTTCATACGTGAGTTTGGCACCACGATGACCAGATGTGGGAGCATCATGGGCATGTTGAAGCATTAGACCTCTGAACTTGGTGGGTACTACCCACTGCTGGATGCCAGTTTTGGAGGTTCTAATTAACAAACCATCCTGTAACTTGAATTGTGATCTAGATTTTATTAAGATTCTCAGATCTTCTTTGCCAATACAATCATCTTTTGAGATGGGGTTGCTTTCAGGATCTTCTATGTGTTTATAGAAGATGCCTACAATGGGGTCTTCTTTTTGACTAGTGATCAGGTCTTCACTAGGAGAATCCTGACTCCATTGTACCAAGTTAGGCTCACTCTGTTGTTTTGCCTGGTTTCTGGTAATGGCTTCTACCTGAATTGCACCCATTAAATGGTCAATATTAAGGAGTTCTCCAGTTATGGCTCCTTGTTTGGCTAATGAATCCGCAAGGTCATTGCCTTCCTTATCAGGACCTAAAACTCTGGAATGACCCCTGGTCTTTTTCCAGTGTATGGTTAAATCATTGGATACTACCAGATTATCAATCTCGCAGAACAACTTGCCATGCTTGACTGGTTTGTTATTGCTTTTCTGCATGCCATTTCTTTTCCAAGTTGGCAGGTATTCAACAAAACTGTCACGCACATAATTTGAGTCAGTTATGATCACAAATTCATGAATACCATGTTCAATAGCCATTCCAATGGTTTTGAAAACAGCAGTTAGTTCAGCAACTTGACTGGATCTTGGTCCAATGTTGAGACCTATAGATATATTTGGGAATCCATTTGCCCCCGTTATACCAATGCCAGCGACTAATCTGCGCTCATTACCAATAGTGGAATGGTAAGAACAACCATCAACATACACCCAAGGTAGTGTTTGACAATGGTCCTCATTGTATATTTTATATGGGGAAAGCAATTGTTCCTCCAGAAAATCATCTTCTGATAATTCTTCCCCAGGATCTCTAGCAGTACAGTCGTGGAGCTCAGCAAGCCCTTGTGCGACTGGATTCTTTTTATTCTGCTTGTAGCGGATTTCTAGTGGCCAGCCTTGTAAGGAAAGAGTCCACGCTGTTATGCGGCTATTAGACAAATTCCCATCTCTTATTCTCTCACTTTGCAAATATAGCAAAGGTTGGTGGGCCGTTTCTACAATTATTTTCTCGCCCTGTATATAGCTGCGGAAATTTTGTAGAGCCCATACAGTAGATAAGAGGGCTTTTTCGCAATCGTTGAACTTTATTTCTACTGGGGATAGATTTTTACTCGCATAAGCAATGGCTTTGTTCAAATTATCATGCTTTTGGTATAAAACAGCACTCATGCTTATATCTGTGTAACCTGTCTCTAAGAAGAAAGGTTTACCACCTTCAGGGTACGCTAAGCAAGGTGCTTGAGTGAGTTTTCTCTTCAGCTCTCTGATGGCTGTCTCTTGAGACTCACTCCAGTGCCATTTCACATCTTTCTTTAGAAGAAGTAGTAGTGGTTTAGCTAATTCCGCATAATTATCAATGAATTTGCGAGAATAATTCGTCATACCCAGGAATGATCTCAATTCCTTTAAGTTAGTTGGGTTTTTAGAATTCACTATAGCTTCCACCTTTTTCTTCTGGGGATTTAATCCGTCAGAGGTAACTTCATGTCCCAAGAAGTTTACACGAGTGCGGCACCATTGAGCTTTTTGCAGGGATAATTTGACACCTGCCCTTTTAAGTTGGCTGAGGACGTGTTTAAGTTCTGTGATGTGTTTTTCAAAGTCTGTGCTTTTGATTAAAACATCATCAACATAAGATAAGGTCCCCCTTTCCAGTCCGTCAGGCATAGCCTTATGCATGAATACAGCAAATTCATGTCCAGAATTTATGTATCCAAATGGAAGTCTCTGGAATGCATATTGGACCTTTTGGAAAGAGAATGCCAGCTTATATTGGTCCTCTTCATGTACCTTTATGGTCCAATATCCCTGTGCACAATCAATGGCAGTGAATATTTTGGATCCTTGCATTTGTGCTAGGCACTGGTCAATGTATGGTACAGGCCAGCCAGACATGTATACTCGTTTGTTTAGCTGTCTTAAATCAGCACACAAACGCCATTGTCCATTGGGCTTAAGGACACCTAGAATAGGATTATTATAAGAGCTGTGCACCTGTCTGATAATACCTCTTTCTTCCAAATTCCTTATGATCTCTGCAAGAGAATCATATGAGGCTAAGGGAAGTCTGTATTGTTTGACAAATACAGGTGGCGCATCAGGATCTGTTTGTATTCTTGCAATGTGCAAGTCTGTAGTACCACAGTCATAAGAATCCTTAGCGAAAATATCCTTGTATTCCATTAGGAGTTCTCGCAGCTGTTGGCGTTCGTCATCGCTGGAACAGCCATTAGCTAAGGATATTTGCTCTTCGACTATTTGCTGAAATCCTGGAAAGATTTCAGGCTGTCCTATTTCATAGGCTTCTTCCAGTCTAGAGGTGAGATCCCCTTGATTATAATTTACATTGCTCCCATGACTCTGGGTATTGGGGTAATCTTGCTGTTTGATTGGCTGATCAAACACTAGAGAGGCTTCTTCAATTTTACAGATGCCTTCCTCTGAGCTGAAGGGATAAATAGACTGAACATTAAATAGACCCTCTGGCATAGATGCAAAGGATTGTTCTATTAATTGTTCTTCAGTTAGGTATCCTTCAGGTATTAGCCCAATTACATTATTCTGGAATCCAAAAGTGTAATAACTTGATTCCAGTGCATATCCTATGGTAGTTCCCTTGGATAATGTTATATCCTGTGGGGTCATGTTATGCACAATAATATGTATTGGAACAGTTCCAATATTCACCATAGGAGTGTAAGTTACTGTGACACCCAGATTTTGTATTCTATGGGAGAGGCAAATCAGTGTTTCAGAAGTTTTTAATTTCTGACCTCTCTTTACCTGTAAGGGTAAAAGAAATTTATCAGCCCCAGCAGGAATTATAACATCGCTAGATACCTGCATATTCACAGCATATGGCAATTGCTGGTTTGATTTCAGGGCTGCGTTCTCATCCTGAAATACTTCAGGGTCCCCCTTTAACCTGCTCCAGAGGCAAGAATTAATCAGATCTATTTGTATGGCATATCTATGTAAGATATCATTGCCAATGTATATTTGATTATGGGGAGTATTTAAAACTAAAAACAGGTGCTTCACTGACTTATTGCCAATAGAGATAGATAATAAGCACTTAGCTATGATGTTATAGCTTTCAGACCTGTCATCCAGGCCGTTGACACAGTGGTCTTGGGGAGAAAGATATTTAATCACTTTAGGTTCAGCTATTTGCGCTAATAAACCTTCGCTTATATAGCTAGCTTTCTGTTTTAAGTTTATTTTAGCATACTTGGTTTTACCAAGGTCATGTACTTGTATAGGGATAAATAGATCCTCTTTAACTCTCTCAATCCCTGTGAGGTATTGAGCGTGGCCTCCCCCCTTAGGGATTTTACGATCCCCCTTGTGGAGTGATATGGTTAATACATCGCCATCTAGGGAGATATTCGCTATCTTTCCGGGTGAAATTTTAAAAGTATTACCATCAGAGCCACTAAAAGGAGTCTGATCATCTATTTGTAGAATAGTGATTTCAGGTACAGAGTTATTCCTGAAATGAATCTCCACAGCATCTGGTTTCTCCTCTACCACGTGACAGCTATGTCGGGCGTGAGATATACCAGATTTTTCATAATTGATAGGCCGTTTAACTTGTGACCAAATTACATTATTTATGCAATCAATTATGGTGCTTAATCGTTTCAGGAGATCACTACCAATAATTAAACGATCAGTTGGCAGATCCACTATAATGACAGGGTGTCTTATGACCCTGTTCTCCAATTTAAATTTTAACCAGGCAGTACCGTAAACTTTTAGGGAGTCACCCCCAACACCTATTAGAGAACCGTCAAATTCTCTTATTTTGGGTTTGTGGGGTGTTAGCTCATTTAGCTGTGTGTAGTACCTGTGGGATAAGATAGTGGCCTTTGACCCAGTGTCAATTAATCCCCTGATAGGGTTGGAGACTGAATCTTGCAGCTCAACTAGTACATAATATCTTCCTGCAGTTTCTATCATTTCACACATAAAATTTGCATTCTCACACATCTGTGGGCTTCGCCACGTGTTACCTGGATTCGCCGTGTCATTCGATGCAGAGGAACCTTCATACCTACCTGTTTCCTCTATGACAGGGTCGGCTGGATTCTTTTGTACTGCATCTGTGGAGATAAGGTTAGGAGAGAGCTGCAAGAGAAGAGTCTTGTTAATTTTTCCCGGATGAGGTTGCTTGTCATCATGGCTAAATCGTCCATTTCCGGTCTGTGGGGAGAGAACATGATTAGTATCATTGATATTTATTATTACATTTTGTACATCTCTCCCCTCCCCCTCAGGTGATGCTGCAGTATTTATGACTGTGCCTGTGGTCCACTGCTGACCACTGGCTGTACCCCTAAAAAAGTATTGTTCGGTTGCTGAGCCGTAGATTTTTGACTCATATTAGCGATTTGTTCGCTCAACCGATTTAACTGGGTAAACAGCATATCTACCTGATTGTACAAGTTACCTCTACCCCTGGGTCTATCTCTTGGTGCCCCATTGTACTGATTCCTGGACCATTGGGTTCCCTCAGAATCAGGGCCGCTGTTTCTATTCTGGCGTGGTTGCCCCTGGGGTTCAGCTTGTTCAGCATTAGTACTTTGGGGAGCATTATATACCTGGGGTGTCTGGTTACCCTGAGAATATCTTCGCCGTCTATTGTATCTACCCTTGCGCGGATACCAATTATTTGGTGAGTATTCTCTTTGTGAGTAATTATTCACCTGATTATGTCCCCCACTTTGGTTATAGTCTCCCTGCGCCTCAACCTGTGTAGGGGGAGGGGCAGAATTAAACCTCTGTGGAGATGGCCTGTTTTGACTGGCCACCTCTGCATAAGTCCTCTTGTTAGACTCCAAATTGAGGGGGCTAGGTGACACCCTAGTTTCTGCCACAATTTTGGGTTTTGACTCCTTTTTAACCCCCTGCTCACTGGACTGCTGAATAGAGTATAACTTCGTACTCTCTTTGATCAGCCATTCCAATGAGCAGTCCTCATCAAAATCTCTAGCTAAGTTGATTTTGATGGGTGTAGGCAATGCTTCAAAAAATAAATTTACAAATTCTGAGCCATCAAATCTGGGATTATCTTCAGCCATACTGTACGCATTTTTCAATACAGAAAGGAATTCGACTGGACTCTGATTTGCACGACACTTTAAACCATATACCGCTATTTTCGCGGCAGTTTTAGTGCGATATTGCCCGAATTCTTTTCTGCATTGTTGTTTTACCCCATTCCAGGAATGAATATTCATATCCTTTAGTGAAACAAAGAATTTGTGATGCTTACTGTCAAATACCCAAGGCAGAAATTCAATTTTCAATTTCTCACTTGTAACATTCATTATAGCTAACGCATTTTCAAAAGCCTGTAAATGATCAATTACAGATGTTGTTCCCTTATTGGAGAATATAGGTACTGCGCGTTGTACGAAGGTGATTATTTTATGGGAATCATAGACTTTATCAGACTTATTTTGGGATTCTCTGTTAGAGTTTCCCTCCCCCGCATCAGCTGCGCTACAGCTGTCCTCTGGATTTACATCCTGAGGGGATTGTCTATTTGGGAAATCTACTTCTGACCCGTTAGGGGTCATTTGTCTATGTTGTTCTATATATTTTCGTACCTCGTCCCGAACGCGTTCGCTAAAGGAGTTAGCATTATCTGTATTATTCTCATTGCTAATATAGGGGTTTTCATTATGGCGATATGACCTTTTTACATCGCTTAATTCTCTCTGGCTTTGCGCAAGCTGTTTATTTAAATCTTGTATCTGCGCGATTAAGTCTGTATTATGCTTATCTAAGGCGGCTAGGTTTTGGGCAAATTCATCCATTTTATTTTTAGCTATTTTTAAACCCTCTTCGCGTCTGCGCGAGGAACGAATACTATTTTCTAGCTCCTGTATTTGCAATCGTTTGTCTGTGACACAAAACGACATTTCGTCAATTATGCATATAAAAAGGGGCCAAGATTTTAGTATTAGTTCTTCTCGCTTTTTGGGATCTTTGCATTGATTAATCATTAATAATTCCTGGAAGAATTCATTCTCCTCATTCCACATATTATTATTAACGGTAATATTTTTAGCCCTAGTTTCAAGCATATCCACAAAATCATTTAATTCACCAGCAATATTTAACTTCCCTTTAATGTAACTTAAGATATCTTTCTTAAGGACCTGACCTTTAGTAATGGGTATTGTAATGGGACCAATTTCATTGCTATGTATAGAATTAAGTGAGTCACTTCTGGCTACAGACATTATTATATTGGTTTAGTACTTTTAGTTAAACTAAAACGCTAATACAATTTTTGCCAATAAAAAGAGAGAAGGAAAAATTTTATATTTCAAAAAAATATTATTAATTTTGAAATATGAAAAATTAATATTCCGAAATATGAAAAATTAATATTTTTGATTAACTTTGAAAATATGAAAAATCAATATTTTTGATTAATTTTGAAGTATGAAAAATTAATATTTTTATTAATTTTTCAAAATTAATCTTTAATAATATTTCAAGATATTAATGTCAATCTCGAAATATGAAAATTAATATTTCAACCCTTCAAAAAAAATTATATCTTCAAAATATTAATATCGAAATATGAATTTTTTTTTTTTTATTTTTTTTTTTTCTCTTTTATAATAATTTCTATTTACTTACAAATATATTATATCAATTATGATGGATATTATTAGATCTCAGCAGTGCCTCCAATTATTATGTCAGTATATTTATGAAAATCTTAGTAGTGCTATCCAAATAATATATAAGTTTATGGCAGGGTTATAAACACAATCTTAAAATAATTTTCCTTAAAAATTGAAACCCTAATCAACCATGCATCTACTAGACCATACAATTAATATAAATATCTGAATTCTTTTATTTAGTTAATATCCATAAACATATTGAAGTATATTCGCAATAAAAGGAAATGAAACAAAATTTATATGCGTTAAAACCAACTCTTAAGATATGCTATCCTTCTTACAAAACCCAGAAAAATATACCTTCACAATTCAGCCTTATTTATTTAATACAATGGGACTAAAACCTTTAACATCCAAGCAATACAATTCTAAACTGTGCTCTTTCAACAATAGGATGATATATATATATATTCTGCTATTTAACTGAAATTTATCTTAATACAGAATTAACCTACAATATCAGAACTTGCACAGCTGATTTACTTAGCAAATCAGATACAGATTTAAAAGTATAATCTGCTCTTTAAATCTATTAACTGTAAAGGCTATGCATATGACTTATCTTACAAAACCCAGAAAACTGTATCTTTAAACTGTAGTGACTTTAAAATATCACATGTAATTAGCAGTCTTTTTTCTTATACTCTATATATATATATATATATATATATATACGTTACCAAAATGATATCCAACTTCCCAAAATGATATCCAACTTCAAGATTTTTCACACCTCATATAAAATAAGTGTAATTGCAATGGAATAGGAGAGTATGGCCCACTTTGTTTTTATAGTTTGACTGTGTCCCACGCAAAACAGTTTCAGTCAGTTACAAAACTTTGCAGCCAGTCTGTCTCCTTCCTTCTGCATCAACTTATTAGTCTAATCATAGGTGTGAAATATGGGTGGCCCTTCGAAACCTTGTCCCTCTATTGGATAATCTGAATATCCCATTTCCAACAGCCAAAAAGCTTTCTGGCTGTAGTTCTCTCATGGCAACACTGGGTGGCATCATTACAAACATACATAGCAACATTTGAATCAACTTAAATCAGTATTTCTATTAAATGGATATTCATTTTATCATAATTTACTGCAACAACTATTCACAATATTTGTTTTGGATAAGTTATATCTTAATTAATTTTCTGATCATTTTGATATGAAACATCAAATACATCTAGCATTATATTAAAATAACTTATATTTCATAGTTATATCACATCAAATATATATCTCATAGTCATATCACATCAAAGTAACTTCCATATTTTCATCTCACTATATTTTAAAAGATGTATGTGAAACTTTATAAACATTTATTTGCACGTTTATATGATATGACTTAATTCATTTCATGCGGCATTCCGTCTCTTTCTAAGTGCATAGATTGATGCTCATGACCAATGGTTGTCTGCAATAAAAATAGAAATAATTATTAGAGATGATCCAAGCATTAATATGTGTATGGTCCATAAGTATTTATTTATATTCTTAAAAACACAGAGGCTAAGTAAGATCTTTTATGTTTTCAAAACATATATATATATATATATATATATATATATATATATATGCACTTCAAATAAGGGATTACCAAAATGGTCATTCAATCTATACTAATTCTGAATTTATTTCCTATATAAATATCCCCTGCAGCAATCATCCACCTAATACAATGTGCTTAATTTTAATATATATATATCATGAATCATTCCAAACATACACGGAAAACTGGCATTGTTCCCCTTGCAAAATGCATCCAACTCTATCTGTGTCACCTTCCCCCTATCTGTGTATTTGCAACACACAAAACTTAGGTGACAAATTCCAGAGGGGTCCTTGAACACATTATTTTCTCTCACCAAATGTTTTGGGAGTTATAAAACTCTGCATATATAGTCAAATGAGTAGGAAAAAAAAAACGTTTGTGTGTTTTACACCATAGGAGGTGGTACTTCAAAAGCTATGCTGATTTTCAATCCTGATAAACGTGTATTCATCCAGCTAACCCATCTGGTAAGGGGGTTGGGACCCCCTGTGGTGTTAAACAAACTCATGTTCAATTAATCCTGAGGTCTCATCTAACATATACAGTGTATAAAATATACATATATATGTATACATATGTAATATTCATCATAATATTCATATACTCTGACAAGAGAGAATTGTATATTCATTTCAAACAGACAATGTCACAACAGTGGCATATGTCAATCATCAAGGGGGGACTCGCAGTCCCCTAGCAATGAAAGAAGTATCTCTAATACTTTCTTGGGCAGAATCCAACTCTTGTCTAATCACTGCGATTCATATACCAGGTGTAGACAATTGGGAAGCAGATTATCTCAGCCGTCAGACTCTACATCCAGGGGAGTGGTCTCTCCATCCAGATGTGTTCTATCAGATTGTGCAAATATGGGGTCTTCCACACACAGATCTGATGGCCTCTCATCTAAACAAGTAACTTCCCAGATACCTTTCCAGGTCCAGGGATCCTCAGGTGGAATTGATGGATGCTCTAGCAGTTCTATGGTTTTACCAACCTGCTTACATTTTTTTTTCCTCTGGTTCTTTATAATGAAACAATCTTATGTGTTTCTGATAGCACCAGTATGGCCTCACAGGTTCTGGTATACGGACCTTGTCCGAATGTCCAGTTGCCAACCTTGGTCACTTCCTCTAAGACCAGACCTTCTGTCTCAAGGCCCGTTTTTCCATCCGGATCTCGAATGTCTAAATTTGAAAGCATGGAAATTGAACACTTAGTCCTTAGTCATAGGTTTCTCTGACTCTGATTAACACTATGATAAAGGCTTGTAAGCCAATTTCAAGTAAAATATATCACAAGGTTTGGAAAACCTATATTTCATACTGCTCCACTCATGATTATTCTTGGCATTCTTTTAGAATTCCTAGGATTCTTTAGTTTCTTCAGGATGGTTTGGATAAAGGTTTGTCTGCCAATACTTTGAAAGGACAAATCTCTGCTCTTTCTGTTTTATTTCACAGAGAGATTGCTAGTCTTCCTGATGTTCACTTTTTCGTACAGGCTTTGACTCGTAACAAACCTGTTGTTAAATCTATCTCTCCTTTTTGGAGTCTAAATTTGGTATTAAAGACTTTGCAGGCTCCTCCCTTTGAACCTATGCATTCTATTTCTCTTGGCTATCTCTTCTGCTAGAATAGTTTCTGAATTGTCTGCTCTCTCTTGCAAGTCTCCTTATCTGCTTTTCCTTCAAAATAAAGCTGTTTTGCGGACTTCGTTTAAATTTTTGCCTAAAGTTGTGAATTCTAACATAAATAGGGAAATTGTTCCTTCCTTGGGTCCCTATCCTAAGAATACTCTTGAAAGGTCTTTACATTCTTTAGATGTGGTTAGAGCTTTGATATATTATGTTGAGGCTACTAAATATTTAAGAAAGACTTCTAGTCTATTTGTTTTTTTTTGTTTTTTCTGGTTCCAGAAAAGATCAGAAAGCCTCTGCCATTTTTTTTGGCCATCTTGGTTGTAACTTCTGATTCACAAAGCTTATTTGAAAGTGGGGCAGTTTCCGCCTCAGAGAATAACAGCTCATTCTACAAGATCAGTTGCCACATCTTGGTCTTTCAAGAATGAAGCTGCATGAATGAAATCTGCAAAGCAGCTACTTGATCTTCTTTGCATACATTAAAGGGACACTGAACCCAATTTTTTTCTTTCATGATTCAGATAGAGCATGCAATTTTAAGCAACTTTCTAATTGACTCCTTTTAATTTTTCTTCATTCTCTTGGTATCTTTAATTGAAATGCAAGAATGAAAGTTCAGATGCCGGCCCATTTTTACAATGTGAGCCTATATAACACTCCAGAAGGATAACATATAGAAACAGTAATGGCTTCTGAAAACTGAAGGTTGACAAGTTTGAGTCATATCTGAGCTCGGTATTAGTTACATAAATTGGCCTCTACCAACCCCAGGTGGTTTCTCTAACTGCTTTTGGGCTGAGAAAGAGTCCATAGTCAAAATTGGGTGGTGAGGGTTATGAGAGTAAGTTCCCCGCTTGGAGAGGAGTAGTGTCCATCTGAGCATAATTTTTCTAAGAAACATGTGCTGATCTGCTCAGCTACTTCGTATAAAAATGTTGTATGTAACAAATTGTAACAATTTTAACGGCGTTAGAGGTGGAGAAATGGAAGAGGGAAGGGGGAAAAAAAGGGGGGAGGGAGTTGTCAGGGCAGGTCTAACTAAAGAGTGTGTGTTTAGCGAATTAATGGTGTTGGTTTATTAGCCGAATTACCCTAATTCTTACTGTATTTCCATGTCAATCATCCTTATGTGCGTTCCAGCGCATCGTCATATAGTCATGTGTTTCTAATTTGCCTATCACAAGGAAGTGGTATCTTTCCATGAGGAGTAGATTGTCCACTTGCTGTTTCCATGATGCAAGGCTAGGGATTTCTATAGATTTCCATTTTTGTGGTATCAGTGATTTAGCGCTATTAAGCATTATAAACAAGAGATTTTGTTTGGAGTCGTCTTTAAGGTTTGGTAGGTTATGAAACAGTAGTATCTTAGGGTCTATGGCGATTTGTGTGTCCAGAGTTTTGTTTGTGTCTTATAGCGTTTCCCAGTTTTTCACAGCCCCACCACACATGATGCATATCTGCAGTTGTTCCGCATCCCCTCTAACACCTATCACTCACCTGTTTGTAAATCTTTTGTATTCTCACAGGGGTAAGATACCACCTGGACATAAATTTAAAGTTAATTTCTTGAACTTTGGCAGAGACAGATTCTTTTTTGTGGTTGCGGAAAATCCGCATCCACTCTTCATATGAAATTTCTATATTTAATTCTCTGGACCATTTGTGGCAATATGAGGGTAGTTGTTCCTCTTCAACGTTCATTAGTAACTTGTATAGTTTTGATATAAGATGGTGAGGGGGGAGTGACGAAGTGCACAGGTTCTCAAAGTGTGTGAGTCGTCTTTTTAGGTTATTTTGTGATTTGTGTGCGTTCACATAGTGAGATAACTGTGCATGTATATACCAAGTTTGTGGGTGTTCACCTACCATCTCCGCTAGTTGTGACAGTGGTAATATCTTCCCCTCGCTCATAACTGTATTGAATATGTGGTCTTTTAATTGACTCGGTTTACTTGAGGGTGGTTTATGCCTTGTCATAAATGGGAGGTCAGGATTCCCTATAAGTGGGGTCAGTGGTGCTGGTCTGGTTGTTATATGTGTGCTAGTGGTTATCAATGTGTCCCACTTTTGAAATACTTCTGCCAGTAACGGGAAGTCGTTAATAGTTTCTGGTCTCTGTTTTGCCTGTAGCCAGGCTAACCCTCCCACATTGTCAACATGCAATATTTCCCTATCTATGTCGATCCACTGCTTGGTATCTAAATTATGACTCCACTCCACTATTCTCTGCAAAAGTATTGCCATCCTGTATAGGTTGAGATCTGGTAAGCCCAAGCCACCCCTCTCCCTTGGTAAGTGTAATGTTTTCCTAGGGACTCTAGGCTTGGTTCCATTCCATATGAACTTCTCTATGTTGCCTTGTAGTTGGCTTAGGTAATCTTTTGGTAAGGGGATAGGCAGAGCTTGTAGAACATATAGAATGCGAAGGAGGACGTTCATCTTTACTGCGTGTATTCTACCTATCCAGGACAGTGTTTTATTTTTCCACCTAGACAAATCATTTGTGATTTCTTTTAAGAGTGGTATGTAATTTTGTTTGACTAGGTTGCTAAAATGTTCAGTGATTTGTATGCCTAGATATTTTATTTGGGATTGTTGTATTTTGATGGGGCATGTAGATCTAAGAGCTGATATGACTGGTACTGGGGCATTGATATTGATTAGTTTAGACTTGGACAGATTTAGATGGAAGTTCGAAGCCTTGCCATACTCCTCAAAGGTTTTCAACAGAGGTGGAAGGGAGCTCTCTATTTTGGTCAGTGTTAACAGTATGTCGTCAGCATACATTGCTAGCTTATATTCTTTATCTTTAATGAGAACGCCTCTTATTTCCTTTTGTGATCTGATCTTACAAGTTAGCACCTCAATGGACACGGCGAACAGGAGAGGTGACAGTGGGCACCCCTGTCTTGTCCCATTTCTGATGTTAAAGGGCTCTGACAGGACCGAGTTGGTCTTGACTCTTGCTGTTGGATTAGCGTATAGGGAAAGGATATTTGCAATAAAGTCGTTGCCTATATTCATACCTCGCAGAGTGGCCTCGAGAAAACTCCAGTCCACCCTGTCGAAGGCTTTTTCAGCATCCGTGGAGATCAGGACTAGGTCCTGGCCAGTGTTACGTGCTAAGGATGCCAGTTGCAACACCTTAATGGTGTTGTCCCTTGCCTCCCTCCCTGGTATAAAACCCACTTGATCAGAAGATATTAATTGTGTGAGCAGGGGTTTTAATCTATTTGCTAGTACTTTGGCATACACCTTTATGTCTGTATTCAGAAGGGAGATCGGACGAAAATTTTCGGGTGCATCTGGGGTTTTACCGGGTTTTGGTAACATGATATGTGCCTCTAGCATAGAAGCCGGGAAGCCTTCTAACTGTTTAATTGAGTTAAAAAGAAGTAGCATCTTCGGGGCAAGTATATGCACAAATTTTTTATAATATTTTACTCTGAATCCGTCTGGGCCCGGGCTTTTCCCAGATGAGAGGGATTTTATTGCGTCTTGGATTTCTTTAATGTGGAAAGGGGAATCTAGTTTTTCTGCCTGGCATTTGTCTAGTTTTGGTAAAGCAATTCCCTCTAGATAGTCAGCTATTACTTGTTTCTTTGTATCTATTGTGAGATTATCAGCTGTCTTAGAACTTAGGTTATATAGGGACGAGAAGTATGAACGGAATACATCGGCTATTGATGCACTGTCGTGCTTCATCTGGTTGGTCTTATTCTTAATGTGGTGTATATGCGTTTTAAGCTGTCTGCGCTTTAGTGCTCTAGCCAGCAGTTTCCCTGCCTTATCTACTTGTTCATAATAGCGTTGGCGTAATCGAAGAGCTCTTTTGTGCTGTTCGTGTTGTAGTAGTGTATTAAACTCCGGGTGTGATCCAGACGGTTTTTAAGCTCTGTGTTTTTGGGATCATTTTTATGTTCTTGTTCTAATTTCCTGAGGTCTTGAAGTGTATTGTCATATCTGGTTCTATTTTGTTTAATTAAATTTGCCTTGTGTTTCAATAACACTCCCCTCATGACACATTTGTGTGCCTCCCAGATGTTTTGCCATGTCACGTCTGGGGTGTCATTAATCCGAAAGTATTCTGATAAGGTTTTGTCAATGTCTGGGTGTATCAACGGGTGATCTAGTAAACTGTCATCTAACCGCCATATGTATGGCGTGATCGGGGAGTCGGGCCACTCTAATTGACAAGTCACTGGTGCATGGTCTGACCATGTGGTGGGGTGTATCGAGGTGTGTCTGATCATTGTAAGGCCTATGGAGTCAGTAAATATATAATCTAGTCTTGAGTATATACTGTGTGGACTGGAAAAAAAGGTGTAGTCTCTGACCGATGGGTGGAATGTGCGCCATATATCATATAAAGCCAATGTATTTATTTGGCTGTTTATATGATTGATGTCTCTTTTGGGTATGTTTGAGTTGCCCCTTGACGTGTCTATCTCTGGATGTAGTGGTACGTTTAAGTCTCTACCCAAAAATTTCACCCCCTTCATATTGTCCAGTATTTTTCCGGACAAAGTCCGCATGAATGATGCCTGTGCCCTATTTGGGAAATAAACGTTTATTATTGTAATCGGTCGCCCATGTAATAAACCAGTCAGTATAAGCAGCCTACCCTCCGTGTCTTTTTCTATGTTTGTAATTTTCAGAGGTATATTTTGTCTGATGAGAATTCCCACATTTTTTCGCTGGCCCAGATGAGAAATAAGCGGTGGGGTATGAACGGTTAAACCATCTTGGTTCAGCCCCTTTTTTGAAGTGTGTTTCCTGAAGTAGGACTATGTCACCTTTTAGTCTGTTTAAGTCATGTGTTATGATAGACCTTTTTTGGGGGATGTTGAACCCTTTGACATTAACCGATAAGATGTTTATCGTATGTGTTTTTGATGATGAAGCCATATTTAGTTTGTGTGTTATTTTAGTGTGCGCTGGGAACTGTGAGCTTTTTACAGGGACAGTCCCACCTAGCTCCAATGGTTATATGAGTGCTATGTCGCCTAACAAATAGGCCTATGTGATTGCCCTGTGTGTTGGGTAGGGGTAGAGGGTAGGTGGGGGAGGAAAATCAAACGCCAGCAACAATTATGTAAATAAATATCAATAAAGGCACTTCGGTAACACAAAGGTAAATATAGTCTAATCTAAACGATAAATCAAAACTTTTATAACCTTGGTGCACAAATTGAGGGAAGGGGCCCTCTTCCCCAGAGGCACTTAACATGAGTTAATAAATATATGTCACTCATGTTTATACATGAGATCTTGGCATGCAGGAGGTTGTGAATACAATATCCAAGTAGAGCATGTGAAGGGTATACAACTTATTAGAACTGAGCATGTGGGTTAGTAGTGTTCAGTGTCTATACTTGGATCTTATTATTCACAAGTCATAAACATACGATTTCTAGATACAAGTTAAACATTTTGTTGGCATTATTAAACAACACTAACTTGTACATTTGCAGAATTAAAATACTCATCTGTCCTGTGAGCGTTGAGCTTATGTACATCTTCCTGTTCTCAGTAACAACATGTCCATGCTGAAGAGTAGATAGAAAAGACCTACAGATAAGTTTTCCTCTAAGGTGAGATCTTAGTTTTCCGTGGACTTGGAGAAAGGTGGATTCGGGTTGTCTCCGGAGTTTGGTGTGAAGGGTTTTCTATTTTTATGTGACTGTGGTAGGTCTGTGGGAACGGGAATCTCTATCTGTAGCGTTTCACAGAAAGCAGGAATATCTTCTAATGTGCGGAGTACTGCTGATTTGTCTACCTTTGTAGCTGTAAGGCTCACTGGAAACCCCCATCTATAAGGGATCTTCTGGGCTCTCAGAACTGTGGTCACAAGCTGCAAGTCTCTGCGCTTCTGCAGAGTAGTTGGGCTTAAATCTGTGAAGATCTGGATGTCTATACCAGCGTGTGTGATTTGTTTTTTCTGGCGTGAGTGTCTTAGTATCTCCTCTTTTTCTGCAAAGTTAAGAAATTTCACAATGATGTCTCTCGGCGGGGCCTTTGCCGGAGGTTTGGCTCTTAGTGCTCTGTGGGCCCGGTCAATAGTGACATTCGGGGCTGTGTTGTTTCCCTTTACAGTTCTAAAGAGGTCTTGCAGATAACCCGGTATTGCAGGGGGGTGTATGCTTTCGGGGACCCCTCTTATCCTCAAGTTTTTACGGCGCCCTCTGTTGTCAAGATCTTCCACTTTCTCCATGAGGTTGTGTATAACTTCTTCTTGATCATAAGAGAGCTGGGACAAATGTTGTATGTCCTGTGTCTCAATATTATGTCCCTCCTCCAGTGTTGACAATTTGCGTTCTACTTTCTTAATGTCTTTTTTCATCTCATTAAACATTTCTTTCATATCAGACATAGCGGATTTAATGTCATCTTTGGTTGCTAAATGTTGTAAGTCGGCTTTAGTGATGTCACATGAAGCACTAACTGTTTGCAAGTCTGAGTCTTGCGCTGTCTTGAGAGCCATTTCTGTAGCATCTGTGATCTGATTTTCAGAATTTTCTATAGGTTTCAGATATTGGTTTATTTTTTTTTATTTAGCTGGAGTGTCTGTCTTAGGCTGTTTTTTTGCTGGCATACCCAAGGTTTTGTGTGTAGTTATTTTTCCCTGAGTGTGATACTGCACGTGTGAGTTTCATTCGCCAGTTATTCACCTTAAGTATAAATATGCTTCACAGAAGTCTGCCCTCCGTTTTAGGGGTTAACTAATATATGTTGGATTGTTAGATGTAATATATATCTTATGCTGTAGATTGAGGTATATCGTGTCTCCTAAAGGTGTCCCAGATTGTGATCTCCCTTGCTCAAAGATTTAAGCACTCTGAAAGTGCGCGAGATGGCTGTGTAGGGATTAATATCTGGTTCCACGTGGGCCCTGTGGTCTGTCTTTTCTCTCCGGCACTCTTATATTATTGTCCCTTTTTGTTATATATTTTATTTTTTAGGTTTTCTCTGTAAGTTGGCACTTTTGTCCCTGTTGGTACTTTGGGCATCGAATGTGATTAACAAGCTACAATAGGTCTCTACTGTGCCTTGTGACTTTTTAGAGCAGGCCTGGGCTGTTTATTACTGAGCTAGCTGTCGGCTATGCGCTCACCTGACACCTCCGTGGCGGCTTTCCGGTGGGGTATGGATAGCGGGTCCAGCCGCTCCAGTGTTTCGTTGTGTGCAGCCCTCTCTCCTCTCTCTCCCCTAGATGCTGCTTCTCAGCCCTGTATTATGTTTTGCCACGCTCCTGTGGTCTGTCGCTGCGCTCGTGTGTTTAGGCTGTAAAGCTCTCAGGGTTCTCCGATGCGCCTGCTGTTGTTAGCTGTCTGTTTGACAACGGCACTTTGGTCTCCGAGTGGTCACCTTTATTTGATCCCTTCGTAGGAAGCTTTTCCCCCCTGCATGTTTGTTAGTTAGTGCCGAACTGGGTAAAGAGGGCCCAGGAGCTTCTCTAAAACGAGGCCATTACCCAGTGCGGCCAAGCTCCGCCCCCCTTTTTTTTTAACATTCTTTTTTATTTGTGACTGCCAGAAACAAAAAAAACAAAAAGAAGCCAATACATTTGAACATGGAACTACACCACGCAGGGTGCGAATAAATATATAGCATAAAAGGAAAAATATGATTAAATTGCATCATTTACCATATATAGAGATATCAAATAAAATAACCAAAATAAAACTCTTTTGTTTCTCCTGCGTGGAGGTATCATAATAAAACAATCAATTCTTTTAGCTCTGGCAGCTCATTTTATCATGAACTTGGAAACAAAAACACAATCCAACAAAAAAAAAAAAAAATTAATATAAACAATGCCCCTCTGAGATTTTAAATTTAGTCTGCCCCTCTTCCTTCCATTGGGGATTTCCTTCTGTATCAACTGTCTACCGATACTAATTCCTGACCTGACTTCTCCAATATTTTCATTTGTTCTACCTATAACTCACAATCCAATCTGCCGGAAAATCTCCTAATAATACCAAATCAGAAAAACAATCAGTACTTAAAAATGGATATAGAATTGTCTTTTGCACATCCTCTGGATACATTTTAATTATAGGTAACCATCCCAGTAAAAATCTTTTGCATTATTTTTCGCTTGCATCCCAAAGATGGAAAGATTCAAATATAATTTGCGACTGGATTTCTTTAATAAAAAATGAGAAGCCCGGCATCTTTTTAGATTTCCAATTACTTAATATAAGTTGTCTAACAAGTAAGATAATTGTATTTATAATTTTACTTGATGGACCTGTCTTTTGACTAGATCAGACTAGCAGAAAAATATCCTCAACTTTGAATTGTATGTTTGTTGAATACATTCTATTAATCCAGAAAATCACTTTCTTCCAAAATTGTTGAACCCTAGGACAATGCCAGAACATATGTAAAATATCCGCATTCATAAAGACACATCGCGGGCAAAATAAATCTTGGCCCGTAAACATTTTAGCCATTTTCCGGGGTGTACAGTAATAATTGTTAAGCAATTTCATATGGCCTTCTCTCCAGCTAGTTGGAATACGGCATTTGTTTAATGTTTTACAGCTATCTTTTAATATATCATGATTTATGTTTGGAATCTTAGATATCCATTTTACACATAATTTTTCCATGAGAGAATCACTTTGTTTAGCGAGCATGATACTATATAGTAGTGAGATAGAGGGGGGCTTGATATGAGCAATGACCATAATTGTTTTTAACTCCGACCATGCGACTGTCTCACCACGATTCCAACCCCTAGAGGATATAAAATGATGCACTTGAAGATAGGGATAGAAATTATTACTAGATAGATCAAATTGAGCTTTCAAAATATCAAAAGAGATTATTTGTCGTTCTTCCGTAATAAATTGCGATACTAACTTGAGATCTTTATTAAACCATTCTCTAAATACCTGCTGGTTGTTTCCAGGAGGAATTTCAGGGTTGCCTATTAAAGGTAGATAGTCCGAAAAGGCGAAATCTACACCTATAAGGGAACATATTTTTTGCCAGGCTAGAACTACGTTATTTATTGATATTAAACGTTTAACATTATGCGGTGTTTCTTTTTGTTGAGTGTGTAATAGAGCTTTGAGAGAAAAGGGAAAGACTAGAGTATTCTCCATTTCTAATGTTGAAAACCAACTTGTTTCTATGAGCCAATCAAGCGCAATTTTGCCCAAAGCTGCAAGATTATAAAACGCTATATTGGGTAAAGCTAACCCGGCTTCTTTACGAGGTTGCATCAATTTTTCTAATGCGATTCGTGCTTTTTTCTTATTATGCCAGATAAATTGTGAGAAACTAGAATTTAATTTCTGTATATCTGCTTTATATAGCATCAAAGGCAGATTTTGTAGAAGAAAAAGAAGCCGGGGAAAAATTAAAGTCTTGATGAGATTCTCTCGCAGTCAGCGATAGTGGAAGAGCAGCCCAAAGTTTCAGGTCGGCGTAAATTTTTTGAAATAACGGGAAGAAATTAAGACCATACCATCTTACAGGATTTCTATGGAGATATATTCCCAGATATCTAAGAGCATCCACCTCCTTGAACTCCAGATTATCTGCAACATAACTTATTTTATATAACCACATTATTTCGCTTTTATTATAATTCACTTTATAGCCGGAGAATGAACTAAAGAAATTCAGGCAATCTATCACAGTCGGGATAGCCCTGGGTGTATTATAAAGGAAAATTAGTATATCATCCGCATATAGTAAAGTTTTAAGAACAGTCTGCCCGATAGAAATACCTTCTAATATGTTCAGTAACCTTATGGCGAGAGGTTCTAGTGCAAGGTTAAACAGGAGGGGAGACAGGGGACACCCTTGTCTAGTACCTTTTTTCAGTCTTATCCCTGAGGTAAGATTATTATTGATTAGGAGATAGGATATTGGACACTGATAGATATTACGTATAAACTAAACAAAATCATTTTTAAACCCAAACTTTTCGAGAGTCTGAAATAAATATTCCCATTCTATGGAATCAAATGCTTTTGCCGCGTCAAGGGTTAAAAGTGCGCAATCATATTTAAAGTATCTATCTGGGTTTTGACAAATATTCCATATATAATCTATTAAGGTTGTCACTTTCCATGTATTTTTAGAGACATTTCTAGAAGCCATAAACCCTGATTGATCTGGATGTATCACTTCATCAAGACATAGCATTAATCTAGATGCTAAGATAGAGGATAATATTTTATAGTCCGCATTAAGTACGGAAATTGGTCTGTAAGACCCTGGATCCTCTGCGTCTTTCCCTTTTTTATGAATCGGAGAGATGTTAGCGGCCGCAAAATATTCTGAAGGTATCTTCCCATTTCTGTAATAATTATTAAACAATTTTTCTAAGGTAGGTTTAATTTCTTCTGCGAGTATTTTATAATACTCTGCAGGCAGGCAATCCGGCCCTGCAGCTTTATTCAATTTGGCCTTATCAATTTCTTCTGCTATCTCGTTTGCTGAAATGGGAGCATTAAGCCTTTCCAATAGATCTTGTGAAACTCTAGGGATTTCTATTTGAGACCAAAATTTTTCCTGATTCTGTATATGATTGGTACTCTTCGTATAAAGTTTTTGATAATACACAAATAGTGTTTTGTTGATATCCGATACTCCCGTATATCTGTTGTCCTGATCCCTGATTGCTAATATATAGTTTTTTTTTCTTTCTACCCTTGACTAATTTAGCAAGAAATTTAGCTGAATAACCAAAATGTCCCTTGAAACGAAGATTTAATTTTTTCTCTTCTTCTAAGGATTTTTGTCTAAAAAACATCCCGTTCCTGTCTAGCACTAGAATACTTTTTCCAATACACAGAAGTTGGATCTCTAACGTATTTCTGATAACTATTCTTAACCTGTTTAGCGAGTTGGATTTCTCTCCTTTTGTCTTTACGTTTTTTTTTTTACACATATAGGCCTTAATTTCTCCCCTTAGATACGTCTTAGAGGCTTCCCAAAACGTTTCAATTTTCTGGAAATATGCTATGTTAAAAGTACAATAATCTTTCCATTTCTGTTTTAACCATAGATTAAATCTAATATTCGTATGCATATAACGTGGGAATACAACAGTTAGATTCCTGTTCGCCTGATTCTCAAAAGATAGAAACGACAGTGAGACAATCGCATGGTCGGATATCGCTATATCACCTATTGTGGCCTTGACCTTCTGCAAAGAGAGAGCTTCAGCAACTAATAAATAATCTATTCTTGAAAATGTCCTGTATTTTTTAGATTCGCAAGTATATACACGCAGGTCTGGATTTTGAAGTCTCCAGACATCGATTAGTTTAAACTGATAGCAGAATTTTTTCATATATTTAGCTTGACTGTTATATACTGCTATGTTGTTTTTTTTTTAAATCTATCTAATTCAGGACAAAACGAAAGATTAAAATCACCACCTATCACGAGATTATCTGATATGAAAGGTAATAGCTTACTCTTCAGCTTTTCCCAAAAATCCTTAGAGAAATTATTTGGCGCATAGATGTTGCAAAACACAAATCTTATCCCCTTTATTCGTACTTGTAAAAGTATATACCTAGCCCCCTGATCTACTTCCGCCTGTATAATTTGATATGATAGATTTTTATTGAACAGTATTGCAACCCCTAATTTCCTACCACTACATGGAGTAGCGAAGACCTCACCTATCCACCTACATCTCAGTTTTGGAATCTCTATATCCTTTAAATAAGTTTCCTGTATAAATGCCACACTTGGTTCCAACAAACCTAGTTTTTTAATTATTACCTTACGTTTTATTGGATTTGTAATACCCCCCCACGTTCCAAGACAAAATCGTAAAATTTCCTAATACATCTAGCATGATAAAATAAGATACATAGTCTTAAACTGATTACAATCCCAAATATCTCTGTTTTTCCTTACGCTTCTATTGTAAGATCCAATTTCTAACAATCCAACTCTTACCCGGTAAAATACAACTGTGACCCCTAATCTATACAGGGAGCCTTACAAGTATCGATATAAAATAGAGATCCGTACACAGAATCACCTTCCATGAATATTTCAATCCAACTTACAAATATTCTTTTCAAAGACATAGCACTAAGAGAGGAAGAAATAAATAAAATAATAAAAAATTAAAATCCAAATCTTCACATTCACAACAATCACACACATTCCTATATCTTGATAGATAAACACAACAGTATGAGAGACCCTATCTCACTTGGTTATCATTTAGAATCACTGTATTCTCTTGCTTTAGAGGGTTCAATAAACATAAGCTTGTTACCATTGTCATCCACTATAATTTTAGCGGGGTAGATCATACGAGCTTTTATACCCTTATTTATCATAACCGTACAGATGGGAGACATAGCTTTTCTTTTTTGAACTGTCTCGTTGGAAAAATCTTGAAATAACATAACTGTTTTATCATTTATGGTAAAAGTATCAAATTTCCTATAAAGTCTCAACATTTCCACCTTATCCTGATACTTGAGTCATTTGAATATACATGTCCTATTTCTAACTAAGCCGCTATCAACAGTTTTTTTTTATCCTAACCTATGTGCCCTTTCCACGGACAAGGGTAAGGCTTGCGGGGGAAACCCTAAAGCCTGGGGTAGTGTTAGGGAGGTAAATTCAATCAAATTGTCATATTCAGCTGTTTCACGAATACCTACAATTCTTATGTTATTGCGTCTGGAGCGATCCTCTTGATCCTCCAGACGAGCTTCCATATTTTGGATTATGGACTGTTGTTTAGAAAGGATATTTTCTTCTTGGTTAACCATATCTTCTAAAGAAGATATTCTATCCTCTGCTTCCTCCATCCTAGTGGCGAATTGTTTAACTTCCTGATTAAGAGTGTTAAGTTCACTAGAGATACCACTTAACTCCTTTTTAATTATGTCAAATTGTGGTGAGAAAAGATTACTAATCTGTATTAATAATGACTTATCATTCGATATAGACAATATTTCACTGGAGTCGGAACTTATATCAGCCCCCTTATTATTTTTTTCCTTAGATTTGGCAGGCATTTTAGAAGGGTGTTGTGAAAAATATCTTTCTAAGGACATGCAGAGTCAGCAAGTGTGCCAAAAAAAACAAAGGTGTGTGAAAAAAAAAAAAAGAAGAAAAAATCGCAAAAAAATAGAATAAATCTTATCTAATAACAGTATATATTGTGATCGTGTTGATCACATCTATCAATTTGTGAACAATACTCAGGTATTTATTATAGGATAAAAGAATGTCCTATAAAAATTGTGGTTACACCATTTAGGTGTTAAAAAACAAACAAAAAAACCTTTAACTATTTAGAGTGATATTTAGGATATATCTCCCAGTGGATACTTTGGGAGATTTATGTACAAAAAAGAATTAGTGTACTGCCTGTATCAGGCCTTAACAGTGCAAGAAGAGCCTGCTCAATGAATGGTGTTACTGGGGTGAATCTGGATTATAACAGTGAACATAAAATTAGAATATTGCAGGTGTTAATATACAGCCCATAAACATAACATTGTATGAAGATACATTTTAGCATATCAAACAAACATTTTGTCCCCCCTTTTCCCTTTTTTCATTTTTCCCCACCTCACTCTTTTTTCCCTCTGCCTCTTTTCTAGTGAAATCTTATAACTACAGGAATAGAACAGTACTGTACGTAGTCCAGCAATCAACCAAACCAAGCTCTAATCCAGTTATATATTCCAAACTTCATCTTTTCTTAGAATTAAGGAATTATCACTTTCAAAAAAAAAAAAAATATATATATTCCAAATGTCTCTTTAATTAAGAGGAATAAAGAAGGTCTCTCATGCAAGGTTGTTATCCAAGTTACACACACAATCCCTTTCTTTTCCTATCTTTCTTGCTTTTGCAGTCCTTTTCCTTCCCCTTAATAGGGAGACAAACCATAGACAAGTTTTACAAGAGAACCAGGATAATGTCTCTCGGCTACAAAAAAAAAAAGAAAAAATGGTCCAAGCATATAAAAATGAAACATACCAGTGTAGTGGGGGATCGCCTGTAACAAGTACCAAGCAGAGTTATTATACAATACCTCAACCCTATTCCGGTTTACTACTCCAGGCCTTCCAAATCTCTTGTCTTAAGCCTCTGTATCTTTGAGGGCTCTGGAGCAGGCTGTGGTCGGTGAGTACTGCTACTATAGTTTCAGTTCACCTCCGGCAGCCGACTTGCGTGAGCAGAGTAGAAATCGCGGATCCCTCTGCGACCAGGACTCTCTCCTCTGTCAGCCCCCTCTTTGGTTCCGGAATTGCTGACCCATCACGCCCTACCAGGAGGGCACAGGTTTCTTCATTCTTCCAAGGTCACCGCTGGTACCATCAGGTAAATGCCGGTAAGGGGAGGATGGTACAGTTTTAACTGTACATGGGATCACCAGATCTATTCATGTACAGAGGTAGTAGCGTCTCCGCACACAGGCTTCGGCTGAGAGCTGTGGCAAGTTCCACAGTAAAAGTGCCAACAGGGCTGCAGGGATTACAGCCAAAAGGCAGTCTCAGTCAGTGGAGCAGTTCTTCTCAGGCCCTCAGTGCACGCTGAAGTTGGAGCAGCGTGTGAGAGAGCACCACTTCCGCCGGAAGCCAACCTGGGTTGTTCTTACTGATTGGTGGATACATTCACCCACCACTAAGCAAGTGCTGTCCAGGGTTCTGAACAAAAAAAATCACTTGGATGCGTTTTTCAAATAAAGATAGCAAGAGAACGAAGAAAAATTGATATTATGAGTAAATTAGAAAGTTCAACTGGAATGACAGAACACAGAGCGCATCCACGACTCAAGGTGAGTCTTTACAAAATTTTATTGTGAGCTAAAAATAATTGGACTTACAAGAAGTGCGGAAATGTCATGCCTTGATACAACAAACACGTCCTTAGAATGACACGGCGTAATGCGTCTTTACAGCTTTTGGACTAGAGACTTCATGTCTCGACTTCAGTTAGTTCCTGGTGCGGTGCGGTGCTGTCACTACGAGCATCCTTCAAAGTCTTGACAAAGTCAGAGTAAGCAGGACAAAACACGTAGAGGTAAGAAGGGCACGTCTGTATTTCCGTAAGAGGTGGAGAAGCCAGATATTGATAAGAGCAAACTCGTAGTGACAGCACCGCACCGGGAACTAACTGAAGTCGAGACAGGAAGTCTCTAGTCCAAAAGCTGTAAAGACGCATTACACCGAGTCATTCTAAGGACGTGTTTGTTGTACCAAGGCATGATATTTCCGTACTTCTTGTAAGTGCAATTATTTTTAGCTCACAATAAAATTTTGTAAAGATTCACCTTGAGTCGTGGATGTGCTCTGTGTTCTGTCATTCCAGTTGTATTTTTTCATCGGTGCACCCCTTAGTGCCCTGGGAGAAGGAGCAGCACCACGGACTCAGCCGTACAGGAGTGATCAACTGGAGGACGAGTGAATTCCCAGAGGGATCAAGTTAACTATACTTGTTTCTATCATACTCCAAGAGCCGTGAAGTAAGTGGTTATGGCAATGACAGATTTTAAATACTGTAACTAATTGTATCTATTTACTTGTATACTATTAAGGCTATCAGCTTTTTCGTTTTTGTATATAGATTGTATCAATTCCATATAATATACATATGAATAGTTAATGTTGGATGTGAATAAATAAATTTAACTTAATTACTCTTTGAATAAAGGTATTCACTATATATCTAATTGAATTATAACATAGAGGTGTAAACAGTTAGCGCAGTAATCAAGTGTTGTTGTTTTTGTAAAAATTAGAAAGTTGCTTAAAATTGCATGGTCTATCTGAATCACAAAATATAAAATTTGGGTTCAGTGTCCCTTTAACTAAATTTTACCAATTTGATTCTTTGGAGGCAACTTTTGGTAGAAAGGTTCTTCAGGCAGCTGTCTCAGTTTGATTCTAGCGCCTATGATTTAAGGTTTTTTTTTTTTTTTTAATTTTTAAGAAAACTTTTTATTTTTTTTGGATTTAATTTCTCAGCATAAGTAACTAGCTCATGGACTTTCACCACCTATATGAAAGAAAACATAATTTATTTAAGAACTTACCTGATTAATTTCTTTTATGGTGGCAAGAGTCCACAAGACCCACCCATTTTTGGGT
This sequence comes from Bombina bombina, assembly GCF_027579735.1. Classification (NCBI taxonomy): domain Eukaryota; kingdom Metazoa; phylum Chordata; class Amphibia; order Anura; family Bombinatoridae; genus Bombina; species Bombina bombina. The sequence continues at coordinate 617,766,516 of NC_069502.1, read as the reverse complement.
GGTTATTTGGGTATTTTTTTTGTATAAAGCACATTTTTTATCCTGTTTCTCTTTTTTATGCTTTTACTCCTTATACACCTTACTAACTTGGCTATACTTTAAACTGAGGTATGAGTGAGGTGGGAGGTGTATTTATAGGCATTTGAGGTTTGGGAAACTTTGCCCCCTCTTGGTAGAAATGTATATCCCATAAGTAACTAGCTCGTGGACTATCGCCACCATGAAAGAAATTAATTTATCATGTAAGTTCTTACATAAATGATGTTTCTCTTGTTAAGTGTATTCAGTCCACGGGTCATCCATTACTTATGGGATATATTCCCTTCCCAACAGGAAGTTGCAAGAGGATCACCCAAGCAGAGCTGCTATATAGCTCCTCCCCTCACATGTCATATCCAGTCATTCTCTTGCAACCCTCAACATAGGAAGGTCGTGAGAGGAGTGTGGAGTTTTTTATACTTAATTATTTCTTCAATCAAAAGTTTGTTATTTTTAAATGGCACCGGAGTGTGCTGTTTTTTTCTCTCAGGCAGTATTTAGAAGAAGAATCTGCCTGCGTTTTTCTATGATCTTAGCAGAAGTAACTAAGATCCACTGGCTGTTCTCGCACATTCTGAGGAGTGGGGTAACTTCAGAAAGGGAATAGCATGTGGGGTTTTCCTGCAAATAAGGTATGTGCAGTAAAATATTTTTCTAAGGAATGGAATTGACTAAGAAAATACTGCTGATACCGATGTAATGTAAGTACAGCCTTAAATGCAGCAATCAGGCTGATGAATGTATGTGCAGTAAAGTAATTTTCTAAGGAATGGAATTTGACTAAGAAAATGCTGTTAATACTGAAGTAATGTATGAGCCTTAACTGCAGTAGAAGCGACTGGTAGCAGCCTTATCTATAACAATACATAACCTTTAGAATTGATGGTTTTAAAACGTTTACTGGCATGTTAATCGTTTTTTGTGAGGTACATTGGTGATAAAACTTATTGGGGCATGATTTTTTCCACATGGCTGTCGTATATTTCTGCATAGAAACAGTTAACTGAGTCTTTTCCACTGTTGTAATATGAGTGGGAGGGACCTATTTTGCGCAGTAAAAATTCAGTCACAGTCTTCCTGCTTCTTCCTCCATGATCCAGGACGTCTCTAGAGAGCTCAGGGGATTTCAAAAATCATTTTGAGGGAGGTAATCAGTCACAGCAGACCTGTGACAGTGTGTTTGACTGTGTTAAAAACGTTAATTCTTATACTGATTATCCGTTTTGGGTATTAAGGGGTTAATCATCCATTTGCTAGTGGGTGCAATGCTCTGCTAACTTAATACATTTACTGTGAAAATTTGGTTGCTATAACTGATTTGGTTCATTGTTATTTCAACTGTGACAGTTTTTTTGTGCTTCTTAAAGGCGCAGTAGCGTTTTTTATATTGCTTGTAAATTTATTTGAAAGTATTTTCCAAGCTTGCTAGTCTCATTGCTAGTCTGTTTCAACATGTCTGACACAGATGAATCTGTTTGTTCACTATGTTTGAAGGCCAATGTGGAACCCCATAGAAAGATGTGTACTAAATGCATTGATTTCACTTTAAATAATAAAGGTCAGTCTTTATCTGTAAAGGAATTATCACCAGACAACGAGGGGGAAGTTATGCCGACTAACTCCCCTCACGTGTCAGTACCTTCGCCTCCAGCCCGGGAGGCGCGTGATATTGTGGCGCCAAATACATCAGAGAGGCCCATACAAATCACTTTACAAGACATGGCTAATGTTATGACAGAAGTATTATCTAAACTGCCAGAATTAAGAGGCAAGCGCGATAGCTCTGGGATAAGGACAGAGCGCGCTGTTGATGTGAGAGCCATGTCCGATACTGCGTCACAATTTGCAGAACATGAGGACGGAGAGCTTCATTCTGTGGGTGACGGATCTGATCCAGGGAGACCGGATTCAGAGATCTCTAATTTTAAATTTAAGCTTGAGAACCTCCGTGTATTGCTAGGGGAGGTTTTAGTGGCTCTGAATGACTGTAATACAGTTGCAATTCCAGAGAAATTATGTAGGCTGGATAGATACTATGCGGTGCCGGTGTGTACTGACGTTTTTCCTATACCTAAAAGGCTTACAGAGATTATTGGCAAGGAGTGGGATAGACCCGGTGTGCCCTTTTCCCCTCCTCCTATATTTAGAAAAATGTTTCCAATAGACGCCACCACACGAGACTTATGGCAGACAGTCCCTAAGGTGGAGGGAGCAGTTTCTACTTTAGCTAAGCGTACCACTATCCCGGTGGAGGATAGTTGTGCTTTTTCGGATCCAATGGATAAAAAATTAGAAGGTTACCTTAAGAAAATGTTTGTTCAACAAGGTTTTATCTTACAGTCCCTTGCATGCATTGCGCCTGTCACTGCTGCTGCGGCATTCTGGTTTGAGTCTCTGGAAGAGGCCATTCGCACAGCTCCATTGGATGAGATTATGGACAAGCTTAAAGCACTTAAGCTAGCTAACGCATTTATTTCTGATGCCGTTGTACATTTAACCAAACTAACGGCTAAGAACTCCGGATTCGCTATCCAGGCGCGCAGAGCGCTATGGCTTAAATCTTGGTCAGCTGACGTGACTTCTAAATCCAAATTACTTAATATTCTTTTCAAAGGGCAGACCTTATTCGGGCCCGGATTGAAAGAAATTATTGCTGACATTACTGGAGGTAAGGGTCATACTCTTCCTCAGGACAGGGCCAAATCAAAGGCCAAACAGTCTAATTTTCGTGCCTTTCGAAACTTCAAGGCAGGAGCAGCATCAACTTCCTCCGCCCCAAAACAGGAAGGAACTGTTGCTCGTTACAAGCAGGGCTGGAAAACTAACCAGTCCTGGAACAAGGGCAAGCAGGCCAGAAAGCCTACTACAGCCCCTAAGACAGCATGAAGAGAGGGCCCCCTATCCGGAAACGGATCTAGTGGGGGGCAGACTTTCTCTCTTCGCCCAGGCTTGGGCAAGAGATGTCCAGGATCCCTGGGCGTTGGAGATTATATCTCAGGGATACCTTCTGGACTTCAAAGCTTCTCCTCCACAAGGGAGATTTCATCTTTCAAGGTTATCAGCAAACCAAATAAAGAAAGAGGCTTTTCTTCACTGTGTACAAGACCTCCTAGTAATGGGGGTGATCCACCCAGTTCCGCGGACGGAACAAGGGCAAGGATTTTACTCAAATCTGTTTGTGGTTCCCAAGAAAGAGGGAACCTTCAGACCAATCTTGGACCTAAAAATTTTAAACAAATTCCTAAGAGTTCCATCATTAAAAAAATGGAAACTATTCGAACCATCCTACCCATGATCCAAGAGGGTCAGTATATGACCACAGTGGACTTAAAGGATGCCTACCTTCACATACCGATTCACAAAGATCATTATCGGTACCTAAGATTTGCCTTTCTAGACAGGCATTACCAGTTTGTAGCTCTTCCCTTCGGGTTAGCTACGGCCCCGAGAATCTTTACAAAGGTTCTGGGCTCACTTCTGGCGGTGCTAAGACCGCGAGGCATAGCGGTGGCTCCGTACCTAGACGACATTCTGATACAAGCGTCAAGTTTTCAAATTGCCAAGTCTCACACAGAGATAGTTCTGGCATTTCTGAGGTCGCATGGGTGGAAGGTGAACTTGGAAAAGAGTTCTCTATTACCACTCACAAGGGTTCCCTTCCTAGGGACTCTTATAGATTCTATAGAGATGAAAATTTACCTGACGGAGTCCAGGTTATCAAAACTGCTAAATGCTTGCCGTGTCCTTCATTCCATTCCACACCCGTCAGTAGCTCAGTGCATGGAAGTAATCGGCTTAATGGTAGCGGCAATGGACATAGTTCCATTTGCGCGCCTACATCTCAGACCGCTGCAATTATGCATGCTAAATCAGTGGAATGGGGATTACTCAGATTTGTCCCCTCGACTAAATCTGGATCAAGAGACCTGAGATTCTCTTCTATGGTGGCTTTCTTGGGTCCACTTGTCCAAAGGGATGACCTTTCGCAGGCCAGATTGGACGATTGTAACAACAGATGCCAGCCTTCTAGGTTGGGGCGCAGTCTGGAACTCTCTGAAGGCTCAGGGATCGTGGACTCAGGAGGAGAAACTCCTTCCAATAAATATTCTGGAGTTAAGAGCAATATTCAATGCTCTTCTAGCTTGGCCTCAGTTAGCAACACTGAGATTCATCAGATTTCAGTCAGACAATATCATGACTGTGGCTTACATCAATCATCAAGGGGGAACCAGGAGTTCCCTATTGATGTTAAAAGTCTCCAAGATAATTCGCTGGGCAGAGTCTCACTCTTGCCACCTGTCAGCGATTTACATCCCAGGAGTGGAGAACTGGGAGGCGGATTTTCTAAGTCGCCAGACTTTTCATCCGGAGGAGTGGGAACTTCATCCGGAGGTCTTTGCTCAACTGATTCATCGTTGGGGCAAACCAGAACTGGATCTCATGGCGTCTCGCCAGAACGCCAAGCTTCCTTGTTATGGATCCAGGTCCAGGGACCCGGGAGCGGTGCTGATAGATGCTCTAGCAGCTCCTTGGGTTTTCAACATGGCTTATGTGTTTCCACCATTTCCGCTACTTCCTCGACTGATTGCCAAGATCAAACAGGAGAGAGCATCAGTGATTCTGATAGCGCCTGCGTGGCCACGCAGGACCTGGTATGCAGACCTAGTGGACATGTCGTCCTGTCCACCATGGTCTCTGCCTCTGAGGCAGGACCTTCTAATACAGGGTCCTTTCAACCATCCAAATCTAATTTCTCTGAGGCTGACTGCATGGAGATTGAACGCTTGATCCTATCTAAGCGTGGCTTCTCGGAGTCGGTTATTGATACCTTAATACAGGCTCGGAAACCTGTTACCAGAAAGATTTACCATAAGATATGGCGTAAATATTTATATTGGTGCGAATCCAAGAGTTACTCATGGAGTAAAGTTAGGATTCCTAGGATATTGTCTTTTCTACAAGAGGGTTTAGAAAAGGGCTTATCTGCTAGTTCGTTAAAGGGACAGATTTCTGCTCTATCTATCCTTTTACACAAACGTCTGGCAGAAGTTCCAGACGTTCAGGCTTTTTGTCAGGCTTTGGCTAGGATTAACCCTGTGTTTAGGACTGTTGCTCCGCCGTGGAGCTTAAACTTAGTTCTTAACATTCTTCAAGGTGTTCCATTTGAACCCCTTCATTCCATTGATATCAAGCTGTTATCTTGGAAAGTTCTGTTTTTGATGGCTATTTCCTCGGCTCGAAGAGTCTCTGAGTTATCTGCCTTACATTGTGATTCTCCTTATCTGATTTTTCATTCAGACAAGGTAGTTCTGCGTACTAAACCTGGGTTCTTACCTAAGGTAGTTTCTAACAGGAATATCAATCAAGAGATTGTTGTTCCATCATTATGTCCTAACCCTTCTTCAAAGAAGGAACGACTTTTGCATAATCTGGACGTAGTCCGTGCCCTGAAGTTCTATTTACAGGCAACTAAAGATTTTCATCAAACGTCTTCCCTGTTTGTCGTTTATTCTGGTCAGAGGAGAGGTCAAAAAGCTTCGGCTACCTCTCTCTCCTTTTGGCTTCGTAGCATAATACGTTTAGCCTATGAGACTGCTGGACAGCAGCCTCCTGAAAGAATTACAGCTCATTCCACTAGAGCTGTGGCTTCCACCTGGGCCTTTAAGAATGAGGCCTCTGTTGAACAGATTTGCAAGGCTGCGACTTGGTCTTCGCTTCATAACTTTTCAAAATTTTACAAATTTGACACTTTTGCTTCTTCGGAGAAAGGTTCTACAGGCAGTGGTTCCTTCCGTTTAAAGTTCCTGCCTTGTCCCTCCCATCATCCGTGTACTTTAGCTTTGGTATTGGTATCCCATAAGTAATGGATGACCCGTGGACTGAATACACTTAACAAGAGAAAACATAATTTATGCTTACCTGATAAATTTATTTCTCTTGTAGTGTATTCAGTCCACGGCCCGCCCTGTCTTCTTTGAGGCAGATCTAAATTTTAATTAAAACTCCAGTCACCACTGCACCCTATGGTTTCTCCTTTCTTGTCTTGTTTCGGTCGAATGACTGGATATGACATGTGAGGGGAGGAGCTATATAGCAGCTCTGCTTGGGTGATCCTCTTGCAACTTCCTGTTGGGAAGGGAATATATCCCATAAGTAATGGATGACCCGTGGACTGAATACACTACAAGAGAAATAAATTTATCAGGTAAGCATAAATTATGTTTTTTTTCTCTAGTAATACAAACTTCTTCAAATCCTATCTTATTGAATGGGGTCTGTTTAGTAAGTGGGTACAACCTATTAATAGGTTTGCTAGTATAACATTTTTAATTTGAAGATTTTTTTTCTAAATAAATTGTTAGATCTCACATTGAAAATTGTCTTTTGATTCTGTTCCGTTTGCAAGTCTATTCTTGAGTTAAACCAAATGAGCACTTTATAATACAATATTTTGATAAGTTTGAAATGAGTGCACTTTGTGCTTTCATGAGACTGATTTTCCATAAGTGAAGGAGTTATTTACTTCTCATTCATTATAAGAGAACTAAATAATAATTTATGAAAGGCACAGTAGTTTCACTGCTTTTGCTCTAGCATCTATGTGATTACCAACGATTCATGGCTACATGTGCATACCACTTCAAACTGGGTTACCAGCTATCTTCCAAGCAGGATTTAAAGGGACAGTCTATTCAAAATGAAACTTTCATGATTCAGATATGGCATGCAATTTAAAATAACTTTCCAATTTACTTTTATCATCAAATTTTGCTTTGTTCTCTTGGTATTCTTTGTTTAAAGCTAAATCTAGGTCGGTTCATATGCTAATGTCTAAGCCCTTGAGGGCCGCCTCTTATATCAGTGCATTTTTACCATTTTTTCACAGACACCGCTAGTTCATTTGTGCCATATAGATAACATTGTGCTTACTTCTGTGGAGTTATTTGAGTCAGCACTGATTGGCTAAAATGTAAGTCTGTCAAAAGAATTTTAAATAAGGGGTCAGTCTGCAGAGGCTTAGATACAAGGCAATCACTGAAACTGGGTAATGGATAATAAAGTGATTATCTTTTTAACCCCTTTACCCAAAAAGTCTCATATATACATATTGCGGTACTTTGCTAATCGTACCACAAGACTTATATATACGTCTGGATTTCAGGAAGCTCCAGCAGTCTCGGGTGTTAGGTTACAGCCAAGAGCTGGAGTTCCTGAGCTCCAGGCATTCTCAACTTCTTCAACAACTTCCTCAACTTACTCACCTTGACTACTGCAACTCCACCCTCTCTGGTCACTTTATCATCTATCTATCTCCTTTACAATCCATAGTAAATTAAACAGGCTGCTCTTCCTTTCACATTGCTCCTTTTCTGCTTCACCTCTCTGCTAATCCCTTCACTGACTTTCTGTAGCCTCCAAAATAAAACACAAAATCCTTCACTCTGTTCATGACACCTTCTCTCATCCTCTCTTGTTACCGCCTCACATTCCCATCTACAGGACTTCTCCAGAGTGGCTCCACAATACTCTCTTTTTAGTTTTCAAAGTTTCAAGCTCTTCTTAACCCTTTGCACCCTATTGACGTAGTACATAGTACTGTGTCCAGCCTACTGTGTTGAGGTACTTTTTACGTCCACCCCGGAGGCACATGTTGCAGTCCCTGTTGTGAGCTTTGACATCGGGAGCTGCAACCAGGTGGTAGAAGCCATCTGCCTTCATATGGTAAGGGAGCATTGATTGTGCTAAATTACCATATGAAGCCAAATTGTTGATTGTTAGAGAGTAGGGATCCCTGCATTACAGAAAATAAATTAGATGGTGGTGACCGGTGGGAGGAGCAGGGAAGAGAGTTGTTTGGGAGGGATGAAGAAGGGGTCAGGTAGCGTAATGGTAATCCCTACACCACTGCAAATATTACCCTTAACAGGTAAATGATTAACCCTTTTGCTGCTGGTAATTTCAGAAGTGTGGTGCACAGCTGCAAGTAGCGAACTTCTAATTACCAAAAAAAATGGTAAAACTATGCATGTCTGCTATTTCTGAACAAAGGGGATCCCAGATAATCTTTTACATCCCTTTGTCTTATGAGTGAAGTTCTTATGTTTAAATAAGTCCAGTGAGAAACCCAAAGTTTGTTAAAAAAGTTAACCATTTTCTTTATATGATCACATTTTTATATGAGCCCAAATTTTGACATGAAATATACTAAAATAGCATAGATCAAAACCTTAGGTTGTTCAATATATATATATATATATATATATATATATATATTAACCAGAGATGCACTCACAGGTCTTTTCAACAATAATTTTAATGTGGAACGTTTTCGGGGTTTAACACCCCTTCATCAGCATACAACTGTGCAAAAAAACAACCCTTTTATAGTGTATACATACAGGTGAACAAACACAAACCTCTCTTCTCCAAAAATTGTGCCAAAAGATTCATCAGTGGAACGCAAAGTGTGTTCCACAGTCAGTGCCGAAACCGGAAGTTCAAAGACATCACTTCCGGTTTTCGCCGAAATTAATATATAAACATCAACAGTGAAAAATGATTACATTTTACAAGTCACTGTATATTTTTGGTTATAGTGATGTTTGATAGTGACCACACAAGTGTGTATAATTGACAATTATATTGTGACAAAAATTATTATTTAAATGTGATTGTTACCATGGCAACCACTGTAATGGACACCAATATCATTACCAATTCTTTAGTGGAATAAACCTCACACACTATAGTGACTGTGTTCACATCAGAGGTGAATCTCATGCAATATATATAGATATGTGAGACCACTTTAAAATATAAAATGAAATAAAACAATTACATTCATGGATTGTTATTCATAATAATGAAATAACAAAAGATTAAAAACATAATTGGGCTACAACATAGTGCTATTAATGACAATCCAATTGTTTCTAAGATGTTCTAATAAACATAACTGCAGTTAATAGAAATCCAACCAATCTGGTAATGTGGATAAACAATAGGGGGAATGGTCATTATTTATGATAATGACAGGGATGGTCATAGAATATGACCTATCGTTTCAACCATCAGTTATTGCATAACAGACCTACATTGCATAACTAAGCAAAATGTGTATACATCTCTAGGACCTAAATCATAGTATGGTAAATGAAAAGACACAATGTAAAGGTATACACCACTGGGTATACAGACGTGTGTGTATATATATATATATATTTTACAAAGTGTCCCATGATATAATAGATGGTCTGACCCCCATAGCCTAGATTAGCTATGATATTCAGTGCAAAAAATAGAGTAACTCATAAAGGTTGGCCAGGCTTCCACTGTAGGATATGGAACCTTAAAAGATCCCAATTCACAGTGCTGTGAAACCTATGCAAACCTCACCCGATGAAGGGAGTGGTGCGGCATAGCACTAACACAGAGCCACATTGCCCCCCTAAAAGTACCCCAGGTAAGTAGCACACTAGGTCAGGGTCACAGGAGATTCTTAAAATCTGGCATAGTGTTCAAGCCACCAGGTTGCATGGTGCCCAAGTGAAACATCCATTGGGCCTCACGTCTGAGAAGCTGTTTGTTGCGGTCACCGCCTCGCTCCAATGGGGGTACGTGATCGATCAGGATGTAACGAATTGAGGAAACTGAGTGTCCCTTATTGGCACAATGTCGAGCCACTGGCTGCTCCGAATCACCATCTTTAAGGGCAATCCTTATGGCGTGTCGATGGTTGGCCATCCATTCACGTAATGTGCCCGAGGTATTGCCTGCATAAAACATGGAGCAAGGACAAAATAAAAGGTACACTACGTGCGTAGTGGTGCACATTATCGAGTGTCTAATTGTGAAAGTCCGGTTCGTATGTGGGTGATGGAACACCTTCGTGCCAATTAGGCCGTTGCAAGTAGTGCAACCTAAGCACCGGTAAGAACCAGTGTTCTTGGTTGCCGGAGTGAAAGTGGTGGACATGATTAGTTTATCTGTAGTGTCCCGTTTAGGCTTCGGTTGAATTAATTCAGATTGTGTTAATGTGGATACAGATTCCATCATTTCTTGAATCATGGATGCCTTGTACCCCCTTGAGCGGAATCTCTCACCCACACCTACCAGTTGGGAGACCCCAGTCGCTGTATCAGAGTTATTTCGCATTGTTCTGATGAATTGTGACTTCACAATGCCCTTCAGTAGGGCTGGGGGATGGCAGCTATCCGCCCTAAGTATGGAATTATGGTCTGTGGGCTTGTGGTATAATGTGGTACCAAGATTGTCTGAATTTTTAAAGACTGTAAGATCAAGGAAGTTAATGGAGTGTTCATCCACAGTCATTTTAAATTTAACATTGCTGGTACAATTATTATAAGTATTATACCAGACCTGGAGTTTTTAGAATTTAGGCAGTTCTGCTATATCAATTTAGAGTTACTCAAATGCATAATTGTTGACATAGCTGCAGATAAAGACCTTAAAATGATCAAAAAAAATGATTCATATATATATATATATATATATATATATATATATATATATATATATATATATATATATATACACACACACACCCACACACCACACACACACACCACACCACACACACAACACACAGAGAAAGTCCAGCACTCACTTATAAGCTCTCAGCTAAGATAAAAAGCAAAAATGGAAGAGTTAGTTACAGCATCTGGCCAAATGGGACAAGCCCAGGTATATATATATGTGTATATATATATATATATGTATGTGTATATATATATATATGTATATATATATATATATGTATGTATATATATATATATATATATGTATATATATATATATATATATATATGAATCATTTTTTTTGATCATTTTAAGGTCTTTATCTGCAGCTATGTCAACAATTATGCATTTGAGTAACTCTAAATTGATATAGCAGAACTGTATATATGTATATATATATATATGTATATATATATGTATATATATATGTATATATATATATGTATATATATATATATGTATATATATATATGTATATATATATGTATATATATATATGTATATATATATATATGTATATATGTATATATATATATATGTATATATATATATATGTATATATGTATATATATATATATGTATATATATATATGTATATATATATATGTATATATATATATGTATATATATATATATATATATATATGTATATATATATGTATGTATATATATATATGTATATATATATATTTCTTTCATGTAATTAACAAGAGTCCATGAGCTAGTGACGTATGGGATATACATTCCTACCAGGAGGGGCAAAGTTTCCCAAACCTTAAAATGCCTATAAATACACCCCTCACCACACCCACAAATCAGTTTTACAAACTTTGCCTCCAAGGGAGGTGGTGAAGTAAGTTTGTGCTAGATTCTACGTTGATATGCGCTCCGCAGCAAGTTGGAGCCCGGTTTTCCTCTCAGCGTGCAGTGAATGTCAGAGGGATGTGAGGAGAGTATTGCCTATTGAATGCAGTGATCTCCTTCTACGGTGTCTATTTCATAAGGTTCTCTGTTATCGGTCGTAGAGATTCATCTCTTACCTCCCTTTTCAGATCGACGATATACTCTTATATTTACCATTTCCTCTACTGATTCTCGTTTCAGTACTGGTTTGGCTTTCTACAAACATGTAGATGAGTGTCCTGGGGTAAGTAAGTCTTATTTTCTGTGACACTCTAAGCTATGGTTGGGCACTTTATTTATAAAGTTCTAAATATATGTATTCAAACATTTATTTGCCTTGACTCAGAATGTTCAACTTTCCTTATTTCCAGACAGTCAGTTTCATATTTGGGATTATGCTTTAATTATCATATTTTTTCTTACCTCAAAAATTTGACTTTTTCCCTGTGGGCTGTTAGGCTCGCGGG